>NW_024609839.1:76945454-77179653 GCF_016920785.2 Ixodes scapularis | reverse complement strand
CTCGTCCATGTCTTCGTAGTGAAAGCGTTGAATTCTTACTTTTAATTTTTGTCAAAATGTAACCAATTAACCAGCCTAAAAAAATATTCGCGATTAAAGCATTAATTGAATCATCGGTAGGTTAATCGATCAAGTGCCCAGCCCTAATTATTAGCATTATTTACAATTCTAGCTAGATTGGGTTACAACGATTAGACGTATACCACACGCTGGCAGAATACCGGGACATTTAAACAAAATGAAAAATTATGAATTATAAGAGTAGCGCCGCTGTTGCTGATCTAAGGGAACGGATTTGCGTTTGACTGTGACCCTTGCGATTTCTTAATTCTGGCCACTTACGACGAGAGACCATCTACCGAGTGGGCCTACACCGCTTCCAATAAACGGTTATCGCCTTTTCTTTTACCCATTGTTTTATTCCCATTATGGGCTTGAAATACTTTCCAACAATGCATTCTTCATTCTATTATTACCATCTCCGCACGACGATGATTCAAACGTCCGTCAAGCATTAAACGTGCTCTAGAAGCAGCAATAAAGGCAAGCCTCGCGTGCACCCACCTCTATGCGCCGGTTTTTTTCTCCGATATCACTCGAGAGAACACACGCTTGTTTTTGCGTGCAGGTGCGGCAGGTGCCGTCATTCTTGTTTTGTACCTATAGCGCGTCCACACCAAAGCGCTTCGGGAAACTGGCGCAGCGTTCGCAAAGCGCTGCACAGCCCAGATGAAAAAGCACGATCTTATCGGAATCGCAGGCAGCTGTTGTACGATACTCCGGTTGTTCACAACCGCGCAGTCAAAACACACACACACACCCACACACACACACACTAAAAAGCGTGAGGGCACCGCCCGCGCTCGATTTGGGTTAGCTGGCGAGAACGCACAAACAGAAAGCCGACGAAAGCTATATGACGTAGCGATTTTGGCAGTGTTCGACTGGGCTCGTAGCGCCCGCTGCGCCCTGACTTTCAACCACACAGAAGAGGTTCACTCGTTTATTGGATAATTGAACTATTTATTTGTTTTGTACTCGGAGCACGGGGGCATTACAGAGAGAAACGGGGGAAATTTATAAAGATATACTGGGTACGAGCCGAGCCTTCGGCAACAAGGTGCGAGCTCGTTTACAAAAAAAAGCTGACGTTGATGATCGCATTTTTTTTTTCTTTTTTGCACTGCGCAGTTGCTGCGTTATGGTGCACACCGAACAGTAGCTGGGAAAGGGGGGGGGGGGGGGACAAAAATTTCTCATGTTGCGTTATACCTAGTTCCAGTTCCAGGAAACCATATACGGCTCTGCAGGAAACTAACTGGCGACAGCATGACACTTGTATGATGTCCTCAGGCGGAAATCGTGGGACCACTTTTTTGGACGCTGTAAACACACCAGTCGGAGAGACGCGTTCCAGGCGGCCGCAGCCTAGAATCCTCCGATTCGAGCCAATCAGAGGGCACCAACAGTGCATCGTCACGGCGTTCGTCTTTTTTGCGCGTTTGCGTCGGCATAAACCAATCAAACCACCCCCCCCCCCCAAAAAAAAAAAAAAAAAAAAAAAAGAAAGAAAAAGGCGCCGGATTATTGTGCGCGAGTGGGAAAATGACAAGCGTCAAAACGATGCAGTCTTCATAATTTCTTTTTTTTTTTTTTCGCCGCTTGATTGGTTTTGTCGGGTCGTAGCAAGAACTGCTCTCGGATTTAGTGCGTGGAGACAAGTATAAATAAGGACAAAACACGGCTGCCGCGTCAGTGAGGATTATAGCCATGTTGTAATATAAATAAAACAAAATAAAAGAAAGGGGTTACAACCGCTAAACGGAACATCTGATGACGTCATAGTCACGTGAAACAATAGGCGTCGGCGCGCTTTTCTTCTGCTCGTTTTTTCTTTTCTTTTTTCCCCGAAAACGGCGTTTGTTGCACGTTTGTCTATAATCGCACTCACCTGCCTTTCATCGCCTCACTACGGACGCAACGTTTCCAGAAAAAAAAAAAAAAAAAAAGGATTTTTTTTTTTTTTTTATATTTGGAAAATTTTCGATAAATGGTTTTAGCAAGAGAAATCCAGCAATTTTATGAAAGATACCGACATATATTACAGTGATGTGATTGGCCTAAGCCGTTTTGGAGCACCTTTCGGAGCAACCAAAACAGTGTTTTGGAGCAGCAAAAGTGGCTTTCGGAGCAGCCAAAACAGTTTTTCGGACACCAAAAATGGCTTTCGGAGCAGATATTCTTAGAAAAATAAAAATATTCGTTTTACGTGCTGGACAAACGAAGGGCACTTTGCTCGCTGAAATAAACGAATTATAGTCAAGTTCGACCACCTAGGAGTCTTTCAAGATGTAACTGAAATGTTAATGACATGACAGATTTTGCAATGCTTCAGTTAAATGATACCTATATATGTACCCACAATAGATAGATAAGAACCAAACTTCACATATTCAAACTTATTTGAAAACTAAACTTCACACAAACCAAACTTCACATGTTCAAATCTGGTGACCGCCACCTAATTACAAACTATCGGCCCATCTCCCTAACCAGCGTATCATCTAAGCTCATGGAACACGTACTTTACTCCAATATAATCAATTATTTAGAAGATAGCAACCTCCTTTTTAATCAGCAACATGGTTTTCGGAAAGCGTACTCTTGCGAAACCCAACTAACGGCGTTTCTTCATGATATTCACGCAGCTTTTAATGCCAACATTCAGGCTGACGCCATTTTTCTCGACTTTTCTAAAGCGTTTGATAGGGTCCCTCATCAACGCCTTAAAATAAAACTTTAGCGAATTTAAGATCCATCCCACTATCGTAAATTGGATATCCGAATTCTTGACTAACCGCACCCAGTACACCACCATTAATAACTCTAAATCTTCGTGCCCGGTAACCTCAGGCGTCCCTCAGGGTAGTGTACTCGGGCCCTTACTCTTTTTAATCTACATCAATGATATTCATGAGCACATCTCCTCATCAGTTCGGTTATTTGCAGACAACTGCGTAATTTACAGGCCCATTCTCTCGCTCGACGATCACCATACTTTGCAAACAGATATTTCAGAAGTCATTCAATGGTGCAATAAATGGCAGATGACTCTCAATTTCGACAAATGTAAATCCCTTTCCTTTTCTCGTCGTGCTCTTCAACCTTTTTCTTACCATTTTGACGCGTCCCCCATCACCGTTTGCAGTTCATAAAAATATCTCGGTATTCATTTAACATCTGACCTTTCATGGACGTCTCACATCAGTAATATAGTAGCTAGCGCAAACCCTACCCTCGGTTTTTTGCGCCGAAACCTGAAACCCGCAACACCAGAGATAAAACAATTAGCATACTCAACTTTGGTTCGGTCTAAGCTTGAATTCGCTTCTTCTGTGTGGTGCCCTTGGCAATCTTACCTATCTAACAAACTTGAATCCATCCAAAACAGGGCTCTTCGTTTTATTTTTTTTTTCTGATTACTCACCATTCACGAGCATATCTGGATTGCGCGAAGCAGCTAACCTTCACACGCCTTCATTGAGGCGCCGAGTGTCCCGTCTCTCTCTCCTTCACCGAATCTTTCACTATAACATGCCTCTTCGTGAATCTCTGCTTTTACCCCCGTGGAAGATTTTCCCCCGCTTTGACCACTCCTGCAAGTTGCGGCCCATTTTTTCGTCAACTACTTCATACAGTAATTCAACTTTACCTTTGGCAATAAACGATTGGAACATACTACCAAATGACATTGTAACCATAACTGACACACATAAATTTGCCGCCTCTGTAACCTCTTTCATCTCTTCATTGTCCGGCTAGTTCCCTCTTCTATTGTGTTAAAATTGTGTGCGGAAGTGTTCGATTAAGGAAAATAATAACAAATGTACCACTCCCTTGTGTAATGCCCGTAAGGGCCTTCAAGGATAATAAAATATGATGATGACGATGAAACATTATTTGAAAATGACCAGCTTAGTAGTAAATATCCCAGCATTACGTTGACTAGTGATATAATATAATAAATGGAAGCAGTCCCCGACTGATGAAACACATACCTACTGCAGTGCAATGCGAAATTGCACACAAGAAAAAGGTGATGTACGACTACGGGTACTTTTTGCTTTTCAAAACTTTCTGCAAAGCTGCTGTAAGCTTCGCTTTGGCTTACGCTAGTAATGAATGTCCATGCACTTTTAATGTCTCCAAAGAAACATTGAGACACCCCACAAGTGTACAGTGCTTTAGGCGTTGCCGAAAAAGTTTTAAAAACCGCTTTCCACCGTTTTACCGATTCCCGACGTGCCAGACTTTCGTCAAAAGTAAACGTAAAACAGTGGAGCGCTTTGTGCAACGACTGAAGTCGAGACAAACAAGCGCGCTGTGCGGGTTCAGCGTGCAGACATTGCCTTATTTGCTTTAGCTCACTTCTCTTCACCAACTTTCTTGCGCGACAGATTTTTCATGTACCGGGGTCCCTCTCGAAAGAAAGCCACCCAAGAGAAACCTAGGTAATCAAAACTTAGACACAGCAGTCTTCGAACTAATGAGGATGTTTTTGTAGTAGCGTATGTTTTAAACAAGAACAGGAATGTTGATGAACATGCGGCGGTCCTTATGTTTCAGTTTAGGAAGCTCCATATCTGTAGCGACGTGCGGACTGGTAGGCAGGACCAAATATAGTTTTCCCGCGGCCGTTGCTTGCAGAAGCGAGTGCTACAGCTCAGATAGTAACTCCAGCCGCGCAAAAACGTAATTTCGTTTCAGTGCCACGTCATGGCTGGTACCCAGCACGTTAGCGGAGCGCCCGCACACGCCCGTATCTATCGTTGTATAAAAAAAAAAAAAAAAAAAAAAAAAGCGAGACGACATTTACGAGACGACGAGAGCGCGAAAGAAAAGATGGCGGGAAAAACCATGCGAGACCGGATGGGCGATTGATGTAACTAAAGCAAGGGTGCAAGCAAGCTCGTTCAATACTGAGATTGGAGTTTTTTGCCTGTTCTACGTTCCTTCTTTTACCCGGCTCCAGGGTTGCAATGTCACAATTGATGCAGAGTACTTTGTGTCGGGTGGCCGCTTGCGCCACGTAGCTCACGCATACTCAGTTACGGTACTCAGTTTAGTTTCGGTTTTGAAAGGCGACCAAAATTGGTCCTTTGGCGCAGGCTTGGCGCAGATTACCCATATTTTGGCGAAATGTAGCGGGATGTAGCAGGGTTAGCCCCTTGGCGCAGTTTGGCGCAATTGGCGCAGCAATCACATCACTGATATTAACAACGGCGAGAGTTATTCGCCAGTTTCTGCAGTCGTACTTTACAGTACGACTGCAGTCGTACTTTACAGTATTTTTGGATGTTTGTGAGACCTTCGACAATTTAAGAGATTTTTCCTCTTCCTCTTACTAAATGTGGTGCTGGGTTGACTGTAACGTTGAACTTGCAGCAACCGTTCGTCAATTATGGCGTTATATTACGCAAACGTATGTACGTATGTTTGTGCAAAGCGGAGGCTCGGTGGCGCGTAATACAATTAGTCCCATGGTTTTCGTTGATCAAGGGCGTGACAATTTATTAACAGGAAAATATGATATATATCACATAAAAAAATGGCTTCTTTACAACATGCACGCACATATTATACACGAACAAATCTCAGGCAGCCTTAAGTTACCACTCTTCTGCTTTCAAGTTTACAAAACTCAATACTGCTATATTTTTAACATTTTAACATGTATAGCCATACTTCCGCACAGTTTATACTGAACAGCAAAACAATGCTCATTCGGTGTATGCTTTCAGGGCAGCGCAAAGTTTGACGACAGATGGAGGCAACAGACCACCAGCTTTTCTTTCCGCCCATTTTCTTCCTTGCGTGCTCCATCACTGGATCGCTTCTTTTTCTCTTTTCTTTTTTTTACAGGCTAACAAATCTCATTTAATATACTAGTGTGCTTAATCCTCGACCTGTACTGTAGACGAAATTACGTGCGATATTATTATTTTTCGATTCGACGTAGTTATTTCATATATTTAAAAGTGCCCGCCCAAACGCGAAACTGCGCACATCGCGGGAGGTGTTATTATTTGTTATGTCTTTGGCGAACTACAAACGTTATATTCGCACGTGGTTTCGCATTGCTGGTCTATTTATCGGTATGCCAATGGGAGTACTGGTTCTTTCGATTCAGATTTCCAACGCTGTTCGGAATTAAATTTAGAGGATGAGAGCTCATCATCCGACGGAAAAGTTCTGTAAAGTACCTCCCTTGTTAGGAATATGAAGCCGCTGGAATGTCGCCGAAGCGAATGCGCAAAAATGAAACCGAATGAAAGGTGACAACGTTTCGCCATTAACATTTTCCTTTGATGCTGTTAAACTTGAACAGCTCGCAAGCACTGCTCAAGCTCCAACCAGATAATGAAAAAAAAAAATGCAGTGACCCTTTCTTTATATTATTCCTTTGCAAAGAAAACCAGACCCCCGAAAAACATATCTTGGGGGGAAAAAACTCGACTGTCAAAGGGTTTTTACCGAAAGGTGGAAAACTCGTGCTGGGGACGGGACAACCAAATCTCCTCCCTGTCACTCTCATCCTCGGCGAGATGTTTTGGTGGCGCCCTCCTATGCTTCCCTCTCGTGACGTCACTACCATGCGGACAGCAAGTTCGATGGTGTTTGCAATGAGCATCGTGGAAGCTTGAAATCACTGCGCTCTCTAAGCAACACTGCCAACACCGTCAAAATTAAGGTTCTTACATTCTTCTTATTTCTGTAGAAAAGAAAACCTTTGCTGACGTCATAGTCAGCATTCGGCCAATCCTGGAAGGCCGACCACAGCGACGCTTTCGATCGCGCACGTCGCCGATACCAGAAAGTCTCTACTCACACACCAGCGTTACTAGAACAACTCAGTGGGGAAACTACCATAGACCCTGCTCTCAAAAAGTGGCACCGATTCGTACTCGAGAACCGAGCTAATGGCGATCGCAACGCCACCAGTTCTCTCGCAGCGGCTACTCTGGGAACTGCACGGCTGCTGGTATTGGTTCGGGAGTATCGCATTCGATAGCGTCGGCTGTGACTGCTCTAATTTGGCTTTAATCGGCCATTTTGGCGCCGAGACACATAGGTACAAGCCTACAAGGGGTTTCTGGGATGCCTACCCCCGCTTGACAAGCGGACGCGCCGCGAATTACTAACGAAGTTAGGATGCGCCCAGGTCGGGACGCGCTACCTCAAATCACCGGTGAGACATGGTTGAATAAAAACAATATTAATTGTGCCGCAAAACTTTGTAAACTAAAGGTTTTAGAAAACATCCCGCGCCTGTTATATAAAAGTTCCCATAAAAAAAAAGTTTTTTTTTTCGTTTGTTTTTCCGCAAACAACATGCTTTCTAAAAGCTCAAGGTGATCACAATACAAACAAATGATAAAGAGTGGTGATCTAGCTCGGTCTCGGTGAACGCCAGCGGCCCAGGTTTCAACAGTGAGTTTCCCAACTGAGGGTTTTAGTAACGCTGTCCTACACACAGGAAGGTTTTGCGTATAGTTCATACGCGTTTCAGGGTACACCATACTGAGATCAGACTGAAATATCTGATCTCACGTTTAAATACAAGTATGTCAATTCCTCATACAAAGAAAGACATTGGTAACGTCCCACTTTTTTAAACTTTTTGCGAACATTTTGTTTGGGACGTCGCCGTGGAAGATTACGCACCGAGTCAGCTAGCTCGCCAAACTTTCTATTTTCGCTAAACTAACAAAAAAAAAAAAAAGTGAGGGAAGACGAAAACTGTTTGGTGGAAATAGAAGTTTTATCCGGCACGTCCCTTTCCAATTTCGATGAGGTATGCGCCCTAAACGTTTCCTGTCTGGAGCCATTGCCTGACTGATCGAAATCCCGCGGCAGAACACCGCCACCACACCAAACCACGCTTAGCTCATCCCCTCCCAAAATACCTTCACGTTCCAAACCGGAAACCAAATTTCCTAACCCCCCCACCCCTTCCTAGAGTTGGCGCGAACTTTTGTCGCACCGGAGGTTCGGGTGTTGCGGCGAAACTTCGACCTTTTTCGCGAAATTCGACAAGTTTCAACGTATAGACAGTGTTGCCCGACTTAGATACAAAAATGTAATTGTTTAAAAACACATAATTTACACATTTTTGTTTTTATATATTAAATGATTACCAAGGTTTACGCAATATAGAAGGAAACGTGTGGTTTTGACGAGTTAGTTTATTACGAAACGATAAAACAATACATTCCAAAAATATTGCACTTTTTTTTTTTTTCTGCCAAGCGACACCAGCTCGTTTGAATGTTGGCACATACGCACAAGAGTCGCAAGTTTTGTCGAACTTTTATCCAACTTTGAGTTAGAAGGTCGACAAATTCGAACTTGGTCCAACTTGAAAACCTCCGACGGGTTCGCGACATTCCTACACCCCACCATAGCCAGCTCGAGTTAGCAGACGACAGGCCTGAGCGTCGGTTCCAAATCGAGCAGCGAAAGGCGCGAGCGGTTCGTATAAAAACTTTATAAAACCATAGACTTCCCCCCCCCCCCCCCCCCCCCCCTCCGTCGCCCAACGTCCCAAAAAGTAAAAACCAAGCTGTGTTCAACTTTCACAACCCACACGGTTCTCCCAACCAAAACAAACGAAAAAAAAAAAAAAAAAACAGAAAGAAAACAATTAAGAAAAGCAGACGATATTAAGGCTCCGGAACGCCATCTGCAAACGATTAGGATCTCCGACGTCTTCAGCCGTATTGCCTCGAGCCCTCCGGGACCAAATAAATAATGCCACCAACGAACTTTCCCTTCTCTAGAGCTCGCGAACGGTGCACGCGGAGTCGCGCCCTCACCCTTTTTAATATACATCGCAGCTTTTGTTCGTCGAATATACGTCTTCCTTTTGTTGTTTGTGTGTGCCTCATCGGGTGCTTATGAACACCACTTTGTTCCATTAGAGCAGGGGTCTCGAACACGGGGCCCGCAGGCAACCGGTTACGAATCCCGATTCCCATGTCTCAAGCGCTCGAAATGGCATGCGCCGTAGATCTCATCTCGCCGATTCACTTTCGCTCGCAAAAGTACAGCTCTGCTTTTTTAACGTATTCACATAGTTCCTACTTATCTGTGTTCACCTGCCCTTTGTTTCGCTTTATTTTTTTGCTTCCCAGCTTTTTGTAATGTAGAATTCTGCAACTAATAGGCTGCAAGCGCGAGATATTCGTTGAAGGATGCATAACAAAGATAAAGCGAGAAACTCGAAATTCTCGCCTAAATCACCATTAAAAGACAAGTTTTTGTCGAGGGTAGAAGCTGGCGCAGGAGACGTTACAAGACTGACACTCCTGCTCCCTGTCGTTCTCACTTTTGTCAGTGACTAAGGTGGAAAGGCCGCATCTTCGGCGTTATCCAAAGGAGGCCAACGCCGGAACTGTTCCAGTTGAACTCGTGTTCAATCGGAACAAGAGTTCCGGCCGAACGCCGCCTCAGCGCTAGTGCGTTGGCCTCCGATTAAGTACGTACAAAAAAAAAAAAAAAGAAAAGACAAGAACGGTATTGGGTGATTCCCTGACAAACGTCCCAACCATCGCGGGAAAATCAAAATAAAAATAGCTTAGCACCGGCTAACCGGTTTTCGTGGCACCGTAGTTTGACTTCACTGCATGCGCAAAACGCTAGCGTCGCTGGGTATTCAAGGCGTGCCACAAGCCTCGTTTTACTATTACTTATTCTACGACAACGTACGCGGTTCAAGGTGTATACATGCGGCATATGGCCCAAACTCGATCTGCTTGGGGCCCGAAGGCATGTCTCCAATCGATTACCAGCGGCACGTGCGTGCTGTGAAAACACAACAGTACGGTACAGAAAAAACCGACTGCTAAACACTAAAAAAAAAAAAAAATGTTTTCTTTTTAGCAGTTTGTAAGGACACGCGTGCCAAAAAAAAAAAAAAATAATTTTATGCTTTTTTAATTTTTTTTTTTTTTTTTTTACGGCAATATTGACGGCGCGAGACGCGATTTAGTCGGCAGTTGACCTTTCCACTTGTTTTCTCTCTCGGCATTTCGGGCGCGTGGAAGGCAGGTGGATCGGCTTCACCTTCACGTGGAGGTGGAATAAATCTCTCGTCGTCAATATTGCTCCAAAATTTTTTTTTTCGCGTAAAATTTATTTTTTGACACGCGCGTCCCAACCAGGCTGTTAAAAAAAAGAAAAAAAAAGAAAAGACATTTATTTTCTTTATGGGGCTTTTTAATTTTTTTTCGCTTAAACTTAAATTTATTTTGATACATGCTGCGTAGTTACAAGGTAACAAGAGGATGTACCCAATAAGCCGTCCCGCATACATATACATATATATATATATATATATTTTTTTTTTCGGAAGGGCTTTGATGTTTAATTTGGGTCTTAATCTTCAGAAAAAGCGTGATTTGGGCAACTTTGATATTTATTCTTTTGGAAACCTGTTTGCTTTATCGCTGTCAGATAAGTTTAAGCGTAAAATAGAGCAACAGCCCAGCCCCCTCGCCCCCCCCCCCCCCCCCCCCCACCCCCTAAAGAAAAAAAAAAAAAAAAAAAGAAAGGTATTAAAATATTTTTTGGACCAACATTAGTTTCCGTTTTAAATGCTGGACATGTGTAGTTTTCTGCTTGTTTACTCCAGAAAAATCAACGCAACACGAAAGAGCAACCTCAGCGGAAAATGTAAAAGTAATTGATATATATCCTATTTAAATCGCGTAAACTTTTTTTTTTTTTTTTTTAATCTTATATCTAGTTCGGGTTCACTGCAGAAATGTAGAATCTCACACGTCATCAAACATTTTTGTATATAAAAATATTCCGGCCGAAGTCCATTTAGAGTCTAGCAAACAATCACGGCTTCCTCTTTTTTTTTTTTTTTTTTTTTTTCCCGAAGAAACCGTCATTGGTCACTCTAGTCGGTAACACGTACTGCCTGGGACGTCTGGCGTGGAATGGCCCTATTTCCTTTCCGTCTGGAGAGACAAAGGGAAACCTTGACAGTGAGACGCACAACCAACGCATACAGCCGCTGCACCAATCAGCTCTCATCCATGAAGCCACGTCAGTACGCTCTCCACGAATAACAGCCAGAGAATGGAGTCACACGGCACAAGAACGACGGCTCCAGCCAGCACGTACCACCTCACTGCCAAGTTTGAGGGGTGACAATGGAGAAACGCGCGTCCACGACCAAGTCATGGGCAAACGTTCTCATTGCTTGGTTTACGTTCGCGGCAGGTTTTTAAGTTCACTGAAAAAAAAAAAAAAAAATGGCGTCTTTTTCGCGTGCGTGCATTCGTCGAATTCGTCGGTACGGTGTATCGTCGGTACTTTCCGTGAGCTGGCGCCTTCGATCGCACCCGGTGTAGGATTCTCGCGAAGTTTGGCAACCAAAAGTTGTCGAAACGAACCGAGACTAGTGGCGTGCAACGTGTGGCGCCAGTGAGGCAGATGGAACCGGGAATCTCCATCGTTTCCGTACGCCGGTTTGTTAGCGAACTCACACGCGTAAGCGAGCAGGGGTAGGGAGTGATCCCAGGATACCTGGGTTCTGCAGCGCGAGCTTTTGTTTGCTATGCTTGCTCCAAACTGCGGTTTGGAACACGCCCAAAGTTCCTGATTTTATCTTGATCGTGGTCGTCCTCCTCTCCGGTGTTTTGCAGGCGGCGTTGCGGTTCAACAAGCACCTTTTAAATAATGTAAAATGCAAAAATGCACAGCGAGACTGAAACCCCCATACGAGGACGCGCGCTCGTACAATATATGAAAGCCCAAAAAGCCTGCCAAATTTCTCAGTGCTGCGTAGTGTGCGCACTTATCTCCAGCGCGCCTTTGTTGTAGATACAAAATTTTAAGTGAGACACGTTCCGAACTGACGTGCAAGAGCACGAATGACGCGCATGATGCAACAGATGACTCCGTCAACACGATACAGACAGACACCACCATCCGAAACGAAACAGAACGAAACGGTTACCACTGCGACGGCTACTTTGACGGGGGACGAAGCAGGGAGGGAGAAACATCGGAGAGAAGGACGAACGTGATCAAAATAAAAACAGAAAATTTTGGCCGGAAAACGGAGAAAGGGGGCAAAGAGTATGGGGGTCGTCACGTGATTCATGTTGTCACGTGACTGCGCCCTGACTACCTGCAAGAAAGGCGTCGCGATCTGCAAGTGTCCCCGCCTTGTTCTAACCCCCCTCCCCCCTCCCTCCCTCCCCTCCCCCCCTCCCCCCTCCCCCCCCCCCCCCCCCCCCCCTCGAGGGCCCCAGCAACAGACATTATCCCAAAAGCGTATTAAAACGTGCAAAAAAGGACAGTGGCGAAGAAGACACAATCAACACGAGGGGGCGCTATAGCTTTCAAATGATTCAATAGAGATTTTGTCGAGAATTCCACCCGCCACAGCCCGCGGTCTTCGACCCTGTCCTCCTGTTCTGTCTTCTCGGCAGGCAAAGGGGACGGCACTGTTTACGAGCACTTATCAGTTTATCTGTCCGGCGATTAACCGCTCAAAAATCGGAGCTATATCTCGTCTGGTTTCCGATTAGACAGAGGAGAAACCTATCACCAGCACCAGACGCACGATGTGCAGCTTTTATCCGTTGGAGGACGACTGTAATTATCGTTTAATTATTAGCCCAGCAAGAAACGGGCGCATAATGAGTTGCCAACTGACAGGGCTTTGAAATAATAACGTAACATCCTCTCATAGCGTCACTCTCCAACAAGCAGACAACTCTTAAAAGCGTCTACTTACCCGCAAAACACTCGAAGAGCCAATGTCTGCGATGTACGAATTCAGCTGAGCGAATGATGTGGTGGAACATCTGTTTAGACCTCGAAATTAAACGGATGTTCTGCCTCATCATTCGCTCACCTGATTTTGTACATCGCAGACATTGGCTCTTTGAGTGTTTTGCAAATAAAAACCTTGGCCACCATAAATACCCTGTCAGTGTCCCTGTATTATTATTTTTTTTTTCTCTGGTACTTGCTGGGGAAAGTACATCCTCCGACTTTAAAGTATACATTCCCTAAATTTGGTGTCGTTCAATTTGTACGACAAAATGATGCTTTGTCAACTCTGACGAAATCCTGGCAGGGACATATCCCACACTCAGCAGAAACGCGAGCAGACGACGCATCGCTCCGTTTGCACGGGGGGGCGGCTTCGTGAAAATAAGCTCGTTCAATAAGCGGCCTTGGCTTTCCCAGTGCTACACAAATTCTGAGGTCAAAGATAAAAGTTCACCAACCCCTTCAAAAAGAGAAAGAAAAAAAAAAAAAAAAAAAAACGAATTGCCACGTGTGAGAACGCGTTATTGTCTTTCGGCACGTCATCTGGCCATTTTCTCTGAGGGAAGTCGCTGGCCTTTTATAAGATCAATACAAATAAGTGCCTTAAAAGTTGACTGTGTCAAATAGGCCGTCAGAGAGCGTAAAACAACCACTCCGGTCACTTGACTTTATCCAATCTTCGCCGCCATTTGCGAAAATAACTGACGCAACCCCCCGATTACCTCTGGGGGGTATTTTGACATACAAGTCAAAAAAAAAAAGAAAAGAAAAAGAAAGCCGTTTACAAGTCCCTGTAACGCCGAATTGGAGCGCAGCTCTTGAGGAGGAGCAGGGGAAAGTAGGGAGAGGAGGCTATGCCCCTCCTCCTCTCTTCTTCGCCTCCTCATCCTGCCTTTTACTCCTCCCTCCGAGCGGCGTTGCCTTCGCCGTAACCCTGAGGTTACCCTCGTGACCTCACGTGGTCACGTGACCTCAGGGGGTTACGTGACGTCACCGGGGTCACGTGACCTCACGGTTACGCCGACGCGGTTCAAGCCGGAAACGGGCGCTTAAGAGCTGTGCTCTAAAAGGAAAACGAAGAAACACTGTAAAGGGGATTGAAAGGGCGTCATGAAAGATTGTGTTAGAAAGTACTGGTCTTACCTTAAAAGTGCATTGTATTTATACACTTCAAGTACGTTGCACATGGTGTACTTACTACGTTACTTGAATTACAGAACCCCTCATTTACTTCGTACTTTACTTCGAGTACTTTTTAGATGTACTTTACCCAACACTGGTCTTCCCTTGACAAACCTGGATAGATGGATTCTAATGGCTGTACCCCTTTTACAGGCGGTAGCTCGCGCCACCTATATAGCCTAAAAACCTCGCAAGGCATGCCTCCATTCAGAGGCGTTACAGAAGAAAAACAAAAACATACACACAAAAAAAAAAAAAAAACGCAACGAACTGCGTTACTCGTTACTTGCAAAAAAGAGGAACGCGTTTCCGACCCACGCTACCTCAAAATAAAAAGAACGTGTTACAAATAAAAAAGTGTTACTTTTTACGAAAGCAAAACGTTTTACTTTTCGCGTTATGCATAAGCGGCATTTCAAGAAACATATTGTCCACGCGGGAACTCAACATAATTAATTATCTTTTATCTTGCTTTACAGTTCTAAATTTGAATGTACACTCACAGATAACGGGTGTACTATTTACACCCCTTGTCCCCTATATAAAACCCCAATACCACATTTCAACGTTCGGTCCACTAACGTCGAACTGACGATACCACATCTTACAAGCGGCTTGATAGCTGTGTGATATAACTTACTAAATATCTAATGCACGTATCAAAGACTACGGAAAACCCATACACACACACATACACCGAGGTTTTGTGTACATTAGCTATTTTAATAATCCTTAATGCGTACATTATCTATTTTAATAAGTTGTACCACTCGACTATCAAACCGCTCGTGAAAGTTGGTCAGTTCGGCGCAAGTGGACTGAACGCCGAGTTGTAGTTTTTGGGGTGTTACATATGGGGACAAGGGGGTGTAAGTACTACACCCTGTATGTGGGAAGAAGCATAGCTATGGATAAGGGCAAGAATTCGTACAAGGTGGCGCCTAAAGATACAAATAAAAATTAGTTTTCTTTTTGTGTTTTTTATAGTCTTGGGAAGGCGATTTTACCCGCTTGTGCAGTCTGTTTCAAGTCGAATGCATGGAGAATTCCGCGCAGCAAAAAGCAGGGACGCGAGCGAGTCCGTGGCTTGTAGTCTTATAAAATGTCCTCAGCGAGAAGTGTTTCAGCATACGAAGCATTTCGAGGCACTCTCGCTCCAGCGTCAAATCTAGCGCGCTCGTCCGCGAAATGCCGCAGCGGAAACCAGGGATCATCGTAAGTTCAACTCCCCACCACTCATGCTGCCCGTTTGGATCTGGATGAGCATCGCACCGGCGTGCGCGATGCACCTCAAAACGTACAGGATGAGAGAGGCGGCACTGCTCCGAACTTTCTCGTCTACGGCGGAGGCGGCAGACGTCCACTGATGTTGGCTATATACTCACTCCTCGCCCTCTAAACAGACGCACAATTACTTCTACCAGGAACGGAGATATGGAACCTAACCACCTATACACAATCCGAAACACCAAATTCTGCCCCCCCCCCCCCCCCCCCCCCCCTTCCCCCCAAAACGGTACCACCGGAGTAACGTCGCCCGTTCTGACTCAGCTTCTTCCTTTCTGTAACAAAGTAATAAAAAAGAAATTAGGGGGGAAAATGATTTCGTGACATATATTTGTGACTTTTTTTTCAACCAAGAGATGAGTAACTGTATTTTGTAGCATATACAATTATACAAAGTACACTAACGGGGCGGCAGTCTCGGTGGCTTGTGTTCCCGACTCGGCGGGTGCTCTATCCATGCTTCGAAGTATATAACGGCACGAGCTCCCGCGCTAGCAACGCGAAGCTCTCTCCACCCCTGGGATAGAGCACGAAGGAAAACAAAGCCCGACCTCTCACAGCACGAGATCGGCGAAAATATTTTCGGTTTCACGGTCATTACTTGAAAAAGGGCGACACGGACACAGACGCACGCTATCGAATTTCTGCCAACGCGAGAAAAGAAAACTCGGGGAAAAAAAAAAAGAGTAATAGTCCACGAAGTCAGTTAGGAACGCTCTTGGAATGCGCTTGCATAGCTCCAGGCTCACACGGAGACAGTGGCAAAAGGGCCTGGCAAACCCCCAAAATACCGCTCAAGGTCCTCATTGTCCGATAAGGTCTGGGCGCGCCTACTGACGAGCACGGAGGCCTGCGGTTCCCGCCCTCGACCTCGCATTTCACCTCGATATACTCACCGATAAGGGCCATTGTAGTGCATCTTCAACAACCCCCCCCCCCCCCCCCCCCTTTCTTCCGACGGCTCGCCCAAACAGGAAGTTCCAATCTGCATGCCGTGTCCCGGAAATAGACCCTTTAAGCACGTTGCAACCATCTTGCAACCGCTTGTGACTGATTGCGACGAGGTACCACACTGACGTTATCTATTGGCTTGCCCTGGAACGACTCTGCTTTTCGTGTAACTAAACTGGAGGTTTTACGGTTTTCAACGGTATATCTATGAGGAACAGCCACTTGTATATGTTATAATAACACAGTCAGAATTGACGCGTGAAATTTTCGGTCAGAAAAAAAAAAAGGTGTATTTTTACACCCTTTGTCCCATATAAGACACCCCAAAATTTCAGTTCTACGTACACCGCACTGATTTCGAACCGACGGCACTAACTTTCACGAGAGGCTTGATAGCCGTGTGGTACAACTTATTAAAATAGCTAATCTACATGTTAATGACTACCCCAAAAAAATAATAATAATCGGGGTTTTCTTGGCCCTACTGCAAAACCTCAGTGTTTTCTTTCCGTGGCCTTTGATACGTACTTTAGCTATTTTAATAAGTTATATCACACCGTTATCAAGCCCTTCGTAAAATTTGGGGCCCTCTGTTCGAGTATAGGGCGCAGTACGTCGAAATGAAGTTTTCGGGTGCATTAGATGGGACAAAAAGGTGTAAAATTACACCTTTTTTTAATTTTTTCTTTAGAGTGTACTTCCGAATGTGTGGGCCACCAGGAGTGTAGCTGTCGGTATTAAAATGTTTCGTCTATACTATCACACCATCGTGCTATCAAAGGAAGCTCTGACACCGTACAGGCGACCACGGCAGAAACGTACAGCCCTTTGCATTCGTCACTGCAAAACGAAGTCAAATCCATCCATCAAAAACATAAAGCTCTGCAGCCTTCAGAGTTGATTGAAAAAAAAAAAAAATCAAATTTCCATTGGTGTTCTTAATATGTCACAAAGGGAACTTGCTATGTGCACACGGTACTTAGTTACCGGTATCGACTTTCCTGCCATAATTGCATTTCAGGATTTTTTTTTTTTTTTCTGTGGATAGTTGCAGACAAATGCGCGTCAAATAACATTTCTGGCGCGTCGACAAGGAAAAAAAAAAAAACAAAAAAACACCTCAAATATATAATTAATTATTATTCGGCGCTTGTATACGTGAATGTGGGTGAAAAAAAAAAAAAAAACAGTAATATTTCGCGGAAGATGTGATTTTGGGTTTTAGGATGTTTTATTATTCTTGAATGTTTATGTTTCATGTATAAAAATAATTCCTGCCGGTTACGATCGCGAAATTAGTAAAATACGCATTTCAAGATCTCCAGGCAACCCAGAACGGAATGAATTCGAGCCTTTTTTTCTCAGCGTGGTCCTCGAGTTGTGACGTCACCCGCCATTACATTTACGTTGACAAGCAGGCCTACCCGCATCCTCTCCATTGCAGTTTTCTGGAGCTTCAATTTCTCACGGAAATTTATTAACGAAATATTATGTTCCGCGTCGCGAAAAAGAGCATATAGCAACAGATCTATATGCGGTAACATTCGAACGCGTTTTTCTTTTAATGTGATTGTGTGGCATCTTCACAGTTTGTGCGCAAGAATTTCTGCTCTTAATATTGCCCTATCACAACCAAATTTGGCATGCATATACTTTCGAATATGTAGAATGCCACAAATATATCTAGGTTTGGTAAGAATGTTTTTTTTTTTTTTTTTTTTTTTATGTTTATGGGAAATTTAAGAAACTTTTTTTAGCTCCTTGAACTGTTATTTTTGCTCTTTAAATATATTAAAATGGAGGAAGCGTCGCACAAATTATTTTTGTTGTTCATTGCATTCAGTGTTTTCAAGGGAGCGAATTTGTTTATTTTGTGCGTTGCCATGCCTCACGTGTGCACAAGAAAACGTTTTCTTTTTCTGCATGCTCATTCCATCAACCTAAAAAAAAAAAATTGCTGTAGCAAATCTAACATCACATTTATAAAGAAACATTTAAGCACCATAAAATGTAAAAATTTAATTTCGACATCATAAATAATATTATTAAAAACTTTTCCCCTGGTGCATGTCCCTTTGACCTACTTCCTCAGAAAGTAGGACCCTCAAGGGGTTTGGAATGGCGCCTTTCGCACAGGTAGGCGCATAGCATTCTGCACCCTACGACTCCAGTCTGCGTACACAACGAAGGACCACCACGCCGAGGTTAGAATCCCAAAAGAGCCAGGGTTCTAACCCCAAAGAGAAAGGTGTGAACACAGAGCAGCGAGCTTAAATCCCGAACAGTTAGGTTCGATTTTTAAAGAGCCGGGTTCGATTCCCAAAGAGTCGGCGTTTGAATCCCAGAGGAGCTCTCGGACGTTAAAAGGAAGTATTTAAACCCCCAGTGGTGAGTGTTTGTAACGTGGCAATGCACCCTCAAGGCCACAAATCCTTTGGGATAGAGCATTTTTGCGCAGGTAGACGCGTAACAATCCACACCTTCCTGTCTAACTACACAACGAAGGGCCCCGAGTCGACGTTCGAATCCCAAAAAGCCTGGATTCTGACCTCAAGAATAAAGGTGTTGAACACCAAGCAGCGAAGTTCAAACCCCAGACCATTCAGTTGAAACATCATTGCAGAGCTGGGTCCGACTCCCAAGGGAGCTCTCAGAAGATAAAGTGAAGCATTTACAGCTCCCAGTGGTGTAATGTTTTACCACTTTGGGGAATACGCCCTCGAGGGAAAGAGTATTACAGGTAGGCGCGCAACACCCCGCACTTCCCAGTAATACGTACAAGACCACTGTAACACGACGGACTATATACAGAGCCGAGGTTCGAAATCCCAAAAGGACGAGGGCTGCAACCCCCACTAGGACGGTGCGAATACCAAGCAGCGAGGTTAAAAACCCAAACAGTTGGATTGGAATACCACCAAAGAGCCGAGTTCGAACCCCAAGGGAGCAAGCGGTTGTAACCTCGACAACTCGCTCAGTGCATGCGAGTAGTGCGTGTGGTCTGCGATCCGTCCATCCATCGCCAATTTGTGTTGTAACAAGCTTTGCTAAGGTCGAAGTAAACACAGGCACCCGCCCACTCATCCGGTCGCCCGACGCCGAAAGTCGTTGGGCTTGTTATACCGAGAAAAAGGATGGACCGAAAGCTACGTTGAATAACACTGAAACATTGACCTCGAGAGAAAGAAACAAGGCTCAGAAAGAAACAAATTGATGCTTTCAAGTTCATACACGCAGACACGCGCAAACAAACTTTGCATCGTGAAAAAAAAAAAAAAAAATATATATATATATATATATTTTGACCCTCGCTACCTTTATAGTATTAGGTAAATCGAAAGCTAAAAGCAATTTGTGAACATTTCTAATGAGACAGAGTAAAAACGCGAATTTATCAATCCATCTTGAGAAATGTGCCATATGAAATATCATGTTCCGAACTCGATTTTGACCCGCATGGACTGGACCATGAACTGGACACATCTAGAGACGTGTGTTTGTGTTCTCGCTCGTTACCAGCATAAAAGTACACTTGAAAATCACGCTCTGACGCGCAAGCAACAAACGACCACACAAAGAGACATAAAAAAGAACTGTCAACGGAACATTCGTTTAGCTGATACGGTCCATTGCAACCGACGACAAACGAAAAAGAAATATAACAAATAAACGGTCTACATTAAATGTGCTTGTAGCTACATCAACAAACATCTAAAAAAAAAGAAAAGAAAGATGTATTTTAAGTGCAGCTCAGGGTCATTAATTGTGAGAGACTGACTGTCTCATCCCCTTACGGGCTGCTTAATGAGCTCTATCTTTCCGCATAGATATTAAGACAATGAGCTAGAGGAAAAAAAAAAAAAAAAAAAAAAAAAAACAAGGTTAAAAAAAGGATTTTTTTTTTTTTTTTCAGGAACTTGAGCAAATGTGTAACTTGGTGAACAAAAGGTAAGGGCGCAAACGAGCTGGTGGTGGTTAAACATTTCGACAAAAACCCCGAGACTGGGACAAAAAGGGACGTGTTTGTCCGTCCCTTTTTGTCCCAGTCTCGGGGTTTTTGTCGAAATGTGTAACTTAGTCTTTTTGACAACTAAATTCGGCAACACCGCGCCCTTGACGCCTTCGACGATTGATGGAGATCTCAAGGATAGCGCTCCACTGGCATAAAGAAAAATCTCGCCTCCCTAAGTTAAATTTGACACAGATGTTTCTAAATACAAGACTATGGCAGAAAAATAAGAATAGAAGAAACACACCTTGAAACTGACAAAATCTCCGTTGTGATGAACGGTCGTGTGAGATGGCTCTTTTTATGTATTATACTTCTCGGAAACCTACTCTCAGCGGTTTATATAACGAACGTAAAACATTAGACTAGCTTATCCCCTTTAAAAACCTTTATTAAAAAAAAAATAAATACAATCTAAAAGCCAGTAACTGAGAGACATGTAGGTGAAACGCACACTGCGCGCATGGTTAAGGTCGATACGCTTTTTGACATGTCGAAAGCCCAGCCTCCCGTTCGATCGACTTCATCAAATTCTGGTTCCGCCTTCGATAAAACGGATCTCTGGCGACACAGTGGGCGTACGAGCGAGATCTAGGGCGCCGGCGACTTGAAACAGGGTTTTGAAAGGACAGCTGTCGTGACCACAATGGGCAATGCGGCACGATCTCTCAAAGTCGGTTTGCCTGCGCCCAGCTAGACGGGAGGAACACAACCGAAATGCAGCGCCCCGGGTTTGACGTGGAAGGGGTTCAGACTCACGTTTTACACTGCCGAACGGTCATAGAACCACTTCTTGAAGACGGTGCCGCCGATAGCAAGCCGCAGAGGAGCGACGACGTTCATCCCAAGTTTTCGCCATGAAGCACTCACGACCGCGATCGCGTTCGCCCGACTTTGGCTCTTGTCATAGTCGACGCCTAGGGGTTTTTGTTCCTTCGTAAGCGGGATTTGACAGAGGCCTGCGGCTCAGTTGCACTTTTTACGCTCTTGTTTTTCCTCCGATTGGAGGCTCGAAATGAAAACGAACCGAAGAGCACACGAGAAGACGCTGGATGACACACGGGCACACACGGACTGTAATAAACGATATTAACGCCAGAACGGACCGGTGCTGCCACTTTGTGGCGGAAAACTACACTAATGCAGTGTTGCCAGATGGAGAAAAAAAAAAGTCAGCAGATTGATCCCCAAAAAGTCAGTAGATTTGCACAAAAATCAGTAGATTCCACGAAATATGTGTTTTGCCATGTTTTGCTATCTCCATTAATACACACTTCGAAGAAATAGTATAGAGTAACAAATAGCATGGTAATAAACACAAGTAAAAATGAAAAAAAAAAAACAAGACCAGTTCTCGAGTAACTTTATATGAAGGACAAATTAAAATGGCTCCATAAATGTTTTTGTTTTAGTCATTATTGACTGTTTCGAGGATTATTCTTTGAAATCAAGACTGAGGGCACTTTTGGGATCACAGATGAAGGCGACAGTGCGACGTTCACCTGTCGCTATTATTGAAACGAAACCGAAACAAGACGCTCCGGCAAGTACGCGCGAACATGTCCAATGGAAGTCCTCTGCATGCTGCCATCTTTCCTTACTGGGCTGTGGAAGGTTTTTGAAGCAACGCTGTTGGTCCGGAGCACTGTTGAGGCTACGCGTCTTCTGCTACGGGCTTATTTCTTTTTTGCCTGACCCAAAGTTTGCGTTCAAACGTGGAGAAACTTCATTCGTTAGCTTTTTAAGCTACCGAGGAATAGGATTATATCATTTTCTTGCCACAGCCTGCCAAATAAAAGAAAATAACTGGAATTTGGATGTCGATCCCATGCATTCCGCCGAACGAATGCATGAAAATTGCGGCTCTCTCCGCTCAACTCGAAGCTATTCTAGTAGATTGTTTAGGAGCAGCCGAGAGTTCAGGCGCATGCGCAAACACCTCTCGCTCTGCGCCGCGGGCTGATTGGCTCACTCGGGAGAGGGACGTTACGACACGATCATAGGCTAGCCAAACTCTCTCCATATATGACTCTGGCCCGGTTGTCACCGTAGAACCTGCCCAACCTGCTCTGGGTGAATAGATGGATGAATATACGGCTACGTCACTCGAATAGGACGGGCTTCTGGGCCATCTAGCCAGTGCTTCATTTTTAATTCTGGGACATTATGAGTTTCCTTTGATGGGCGACACTGGAAACTGAAGGGGACATATAATAAATTTTTAATATGTTTACTAAAAAAAAGTCAGTAGATTTTCTTGTTTTTCAGTGAATCAGTAGACCCGGAACGAAATCAGTAGATCTACTGATAAATCAGTAGACCTGGCAACACTGCACTAATGCAGCATTAGCATTACTGACCGGATGGATAACGTAAATTGCTAACTTAGTGAATGGATAACTGAATACCCCCAAAACTACCTAAACCCTCTGGACTAGGCGGCAGCTAGCGCCACCTAGGTAGTACTGTTTGTAATTTAAAAAATAAAATCTAAAAGGTGTTGTATGACGAAAACCCCGAAACTCGTAAAATCAGCAAAGGTCCAGGCTGTGACTTGCGTTGAAAAAGTAAGCGGTCAGCTAGAATAAAGGGACGAAACCGTTTACTCTTGCATTATGTACCAACTAGCTCAATTTCAGCCTGTTACTGCGTTGAAGTATGGTCTCTACGACAGACCGAGGCTTAAAATGCTGAACAAGGTGTTTAAAACAGAGAAGACAGAATATCAAATAGATCAGTCAGGGCCACACAATGCCCAAGACTATTTGCATTCTAATGTGCGGCACTTTAATTATTTTACCTCCACTGCAGAAAGGCAAGTATCCTATACCATGAAGGACCGCGGCGACGCATGTTACTATGAAGTAACATCATTGTATGGATGGCAGAGAAGTGGTGAACTACGGCCAAAAGTTTCGAGCATACATACTATGCGCAATACATCTAATGCATATCTTGCTCAGGTAGGCCATAAACATCAATATTTACTGCCACACTGGCGGTACTTTTAAACAGACCTCCAGTATTGCAAGGCGGCTGTGCTACAGCTTCATTTTTTGCCAGCATCACAACCATCTCAATCATTAAACTATTAGTAATTGCGGGACAAAGTTGAAGAGTGACACAAAATGGCTGCTCAATAGTGGCCACACAATCTAAAAACATGCTCCAATCCAACCATATCAAATGTTTATTTACGACAGTATCCAAAAAAAGGCAGGCAGTCAGCAAAAGCTCAACAAAAACAAACAAACAATACAAATGAAGAACAAGTTAGAACTGTAAAGGCCAAAGGGGTATTTACAGATTACCAAAAAATAAATTAACAAAAACGCAACCACTCATCTTGTGTATATATCTACAGAAGAAAAAAAAAATCATTGTCAAATCTGTGTGATCCACAAGTTTATGACCGTCTTCTGGGTCTCTCAAACATCCTTTTTACACATTGTTGCGATTAAGCACTGTCCTGATTGGTTCATTGCTACATAAAAAGAAACAAACCCTGTTCCTTTAACGCTGTTTGAAAAAACACTGGATACAAGACCCAACCGAATAGACCATCTCAAACCGACAAGGACCAATCACACACGACCCTGGCATACAGGCGTAGAAATTGCTGAAAAGGCCGCTCTTTTAATTTGGCTCGCTCGCAAACGAGAATGATGCCGGACTCCAGTGTGCAAAGTCAGTTCGTTGGGGGGCGTTAGAAGACGACACGTGGGAAGTCGCCCAGACCGCCACCCATGCCGCCTCCGCAGCCTCCCGAGGGCGGAGAGGGACCGCCTTCGGAGAAGTCCCCGTTGTGATTGGTCCGACTGTATGAAAATCGTGCACGCTTGCTCTTGGCCTCTTGTTCCTGCAACAACCCAGGTGTAAATTAAACAACAAAAAAAAAAAATTCTAACCTGTTATGCTAAAAAAGAACAACTAAAAGCACCACTGAAAATGACAAAAACTGTAGACTTTGCCACGTGACACAGCTGCACTGCAGTGAGGCGGTGGTGCATGCCTATGAATAGTGATGGAGCAGACTTTGTACGAAACACGTGTTTCGGAAAGTTTGAAAAGAGCAGACAGACCTCGGGTGTTTAGAATAAGTTTGGATAGTTTTGGAATGCTTCCAGTGCAAGAAATGAGAAACCCCACAGACTGCTTGCAATACTAATACAAAATTTTTATAAATATACTTCATTTAAGAAAATAAGCTTCCTTTAGTTACCTCCTGGCATTCTGGAAACTGCTAAAATTTTCTCGCAAAATGTTAAAGAATTTTTGAAACGGCTCGAAACTCGACCTTTTATGTTTCATCCCATCGCTAGTAATAACCAAACAGCTTTCCCGCAGCGCAGCCACGTTACGAGGCAAAGCACCGCTCGATGAATGTTTTCAGTTAGTGCACATATTAAAAGTTATTTTTCTCAATGCACTAGTCTCCTAACTAGCTACGTCATAATAAGAGTAGTCTTATAATAAAGTCAAAACTGGGGAATACTAGGCACAGGGAAGAAGCATGACAGCTCTGCAGAGTAGGACAAGTCCTGCAAAAAAGCCCGTGTGATAAACAAACTAAATATAACAATTTTTTTAGAGCGAAGGTCGGATTTCTGGAATTTTTTCGTGTGGTTGTCCTCACGGAAAAATCTTCTACAGCGATTGAAGCAAGTGCATATCAGACATACAACATGCAGCACAGCATTTGTTTCAATAAAGAACAAGCACCAAACAAGCATCCAAACCAGACAATTGGTGACAAGGCACTCTGATAACAACGCGAAGCACGTAGCGCTCACAAAATACTTTTCCTAGTAAAGATTACTGTTGCATTTTTGTTTTACAAATCAACCTGATTATCGAGAAGACATAGACATAACGAGCACGAATATGCGGTGCTAAAAACAGAGCATTAAAAATAAAACAAAGACCGAAAGTGGCACGCCAACGTCTGCCAAACTCACCTCCAAGTACTTGGTGTTGTCGAGCTCGACGAGGCTCCTGAGGGAAACATGGACGTCGTCGGACGTCGGGGCCGCCTCCTGATAGGCCAGGGACGAGTTGACGTGCTTGTAGAAGAGCACGTAGGCGGTGTCCTTGGGGAAACGGCGGGTCAGCGTCTCGAAGGTAGCGTAGGAGGCGTTGGAGACCCGGCTGTCGTTGAACAGGTACCACTTCTTCGACAGGGGATCGAGGTCGCTGGTGCTCGCCCGGTAGGCGGACTTCCGCGGGGACAGCGATTCCTGAGGCAGAAAGATACGTCCGTCTCGATGAGGGACGGCGTTGCTCTGGTCCCCGACGGCGGGACACCAAGCGCCTGTCGCCCGCGACGTGACACGTCGTGTGTCACGTTGTTGATTAACGCCGTGACACTGTGCTGGTTACAACACGACTAATTGCTGACCGGTCGCATGACGTGCCCTGCCACGGGGTGTGCGCGATTACACAAACAAACAAATTTCTGGGAGCAGGAGATTCTGTTGCGAAGCTTTCCATGCTTTAATACGGCTGTGACGCTGCGCCCCAAAGAAAGGAGTGCTGTGGGGCGTAATGGGGACGTACGTTGTTCCGGGGAATATGGCTTAAAGAGTCGCGTCGAAATTGCTTCAGCATGCAGCGGCACAACGGGGGTTCTGAAGGCGGACTGACGTGCCCCCCCCCCCCCCTGCCACTTCCCTACCAAAACTCGAACCCTGCTTTTTAGTTTCGTGAGTAGCGAGTTTTCTCGAGGTAAGAATTCTGATAGTACTACTAATGTAACAATGTCCTGCAGACACAAAAAACTAGGAGTTTCAAGGGTGACTTTAATCTAACGAACTACTGCCCTGTTGTAAACCATTAGTTGGAGTTTCTATCTTGAAAACTTTGCCCAAACCAGCACAAAAGCAAGCTAAAAAAATATAGTTTTAAGGTTTTAAAGTGTGGAACTACTGAAAAAGCAACATGCCACAAGGCCAAGCAAATTAAAAAAGTTTGTCTGGCTTAAACATTTTGTCAAGCGCAACGAAGGAGTGCTTGACGGGGTTTAAAACTAGCAAAACTTTGTATTGAAATTTAGCAGAGGTAGTATTTCCATGCTAATTTAGGGAGGAATCACTGGCATTAACAGCTTTGCTTCGCAAACATAGTCCGTGGAGCATTTCGACACAGAGTCACCGCCTTAACACGAGCTTGTGGTCATCAACATCCGTGATGCTTGCGTGTTTCGGCAAGTGCATTTCGCTCGCTTGTCGAGGCAACAGACATCGTGCCCGCCTCCCGGACTTCAAGCATGCAGACTCCAGAACTGTCTACAGGAGTCACGGCTGTCCAGATAGGCAAGCCTACGAGCTCTATGGGGAAACAAACCCTTTCCAAAACTCTGTCAAGCAACCTTGGCGGTCACCCTTTCTTGGGCCCGAAGTGTGCGATTGGATCCGAGTCCTTGCCGAATGCCAACGGGGGGCTCGTTTTTAATGCGAGCAGGGCCGAGCTTACGTTGAACGGCAGCGCAACCCACGTGTCCAACACATGCTCTAAGTATGCACTCAAACAATGGCGGACTCGGATGACTTGCACAGCAGCTGCTAGACGGCGCACACTTTCGAAAAAGCTGTACGGCGCCGCTTCCTCACCTGGCTGGAGTGTCGCGCGTAAGTGTAGTAGTGGCCCCGATCCGCCGAAGTCCCCGAGTGGACCACCACGGCGTAGAGGGCGTAGGCCGCCCTTTCCGCCAAGCCACAGTTTTCGGGTAGCACCAGGAGTTTGGGGTAGGCCACGTTGTGCAGAATCTTCGAGCGCGTCCGCGTGGCGTTGTCGTACGAGAAACGCATCAGGGTCAGGATGAGGTGTCTGGGAGGTTCGGCGAGCGCCACCGTTCGCCGGGCGTCCCTCAGTGCGCCGCAGGCATTGCAGTGGTACCTGGGTGAATGGCTAGTCAATCGATCGGCCAAACAGCTGCGCCGTTAGTCTATGATGGGCACATGAACCGACATGCCGTGCACCAATAACCCCGACGATGAAACAGCTAGTGTGGGTGACAACCAAGGTGAAAATCGGTCTACCAACAATTGGAGTATGCAACTGGTCCCAGCTGGATCCAACTGGAAATGAGACAATCCAGCTGGCTCCGGCTAAGACCAGTTTCACGATCCGGCTGTAACTGGACTGATTTTTAAAGAAATAACTTTACGGGTCACACTTTTTCGGGGATTTCGGTGTTTGCATTTATTGTTGTTTGCCGTCGCAGCGGAGATGAAAAACCCTTCTCATCCCTCATTGCGCGAGGAGAGAAGTCACGTGTTGCCATTGTCTGCGCTGCGCAAAGAGGGAAGAGCCCCAACGACCGCCAATAATGGTGCGACAACGAGAAAGCGTCAGCACAGCATCTTCCTCATCCCCTGCTAACAATAACTTCAAGACAGATGTTTTCAAACATTACTCACATTATATGAACTCCTACTTTGGCAGTATCTAGTTGCTACGCTAATGTTGAAGGGTTTTAGAAACTTGCACTGCATTCTATTTGACTATAACTATAACGCCCCTACTTCTCGAGCCCAACTTGAAACATAAAGTACGGTCTGCCAAAACCTGTTACTTTGCAGCCGTATTCCCTGTTAGAGCTTCACCTCGTTTACCTGCATGCGCCCTCTCTTCGCTCAATGCTTAACGCCAACACTACCTCCCCCTTTCTTCACTACTCAACAACACTGTGAAAACCTGTGCCTCCTTTGCGTTGTCACTGCAGAACACTCTCCCTAATGGAGGCGCTGCACCAAGGCCACACTTCGTCCCAGGGGTGAGCAAGGAGGGAACGGCTAGCCTCCGCAGCTTGCAACCGGCGTCGCGCCTCCGCTGGCCATCAACGAGATGCCGCCTGTGCTGCCCATACGCGGCGACGTGAGGATTCGAGTTACAACAGCGCAAAACAGAGGTGCTTGCAAGGCGACATTGACATGTGCATCCAGTGTTTCACCTTGCCCACTTACTTTACTGATCACAAAGCAATTGTGGCAGTTGTTGGTGTCATTCAGAACGCCAACCATGACGGGAATGTACATTAACAACTCCGCACCTTTGTCCTCAGGTACGTGACGACACCGTTTTGCCTGCATTGAGCGAACGTGCTAAAGCTATCGCCTTTACTTTTTCGCACATTGTGGGCAAAAAAGACACCGCAAATGAAATAAGTGCATACCCAATCCAATTAATCAATCAGTAAGCCAGGACCTATTCAATAATAGAACTAAGTAACAAGTCAATAATCAATCATTTAGTAAGAAACGACCATCCCCATAATCAATAAGACGTCCTACACCAAATTCATATCCAATCCCATAAAAAAGAAATGTGTCACCAATCAACGAGCCAGAACCAACTCAGCAGAAAACCCAAGTGACAAACACATAAACCAATCAACCAATCAATCATAAAGCAATAAAATCAATCGGTACGGCGCTCCTCACTTGTTGTCTCCCTCCATGCTCTCCGGCTCAAAGTAACTCTCCAGCAGGTCCTCCACCGAGAGCGGCCTCGGTGGCGCCGCCGCCTCCTCGCCACCGCCCTCCTTGCTCGCCAGCCTCCTCTGACCCGACTTGGCGTCCGCGCCGCCGCCGTCCTTGGTCACCGACCCCTCCGGAAACGCCAGGTGGAGGTCCATGATGGCTTCCTCGTTGACGCTGTCGCGACCGCATGTCAGGCAGTGGTACGTCGTCTTCACTGAACCCCCGAACACCTCCTCGACGAGAGTCCGACCGGCGGCGGCGGAGGCGCCGCCACTTTTGGGGTCAGCGGCGGGCCGCCACAAACGGTGAGCCCTGTGCTCTTCATGCAGAGAGTCGACGAGGAACCTCAGGAACTCCGAGCAGTCCTGTTGCTCGCCCCACTCGAACCACGACGGCCTCGACTTGCTCAGGAAGCTCTCGGGAGACACGGCGGGGCGCTGCACGTGAGGCACGGTCAAATTTTTTTAAGGTCGCGTGTCGTTTATGGGGTTGGCTCTTAAGCTGCAGTTAAACTGCTCGTACAGCGTTCAAGAGGCACGGCATTCGCTGCCGGCACAATGACGGAAGGATCTGCAACTATGTCTCAAGCGTGTTCGAAGCATGTCTGCTTCGTGCTTCGAACATGTCTGCAGACGGCTTTTGTCCGACCAATGTGACAGGGCTGTCACGCAAGAAACGGGTGGAAGCGCTGCGCCAATTGTGCTATTGCGCACCAATCCACTTTCTTTGCGCCATCCTGCTTCTAAATGCAAATGTTGCGCCGAAACTAGCCAGAAAAAAAAAATTTTAACCTATATTTATTGGAGTATTCTTTACTGGCCACGGTGGTTTACTGTGTTATGTTCGTATAGATAATTCTGGAGCTATGTTATGGTACCACCATATGGATGTGGTTGTGTCAACAGCGTGTAGGTGTTCGATCTCCGAAAACGGGACACGCATAGGTGGCTTTGTCAGAGGTACTGAGGCATCAGTTCGTCCTTTACTTACTTTTTTTTTTTTTTTTTTTTTTTTTACAGTGGCG
Source organism: Ixodes scapularis (assembly GCF_016920785.2). Lineage (NCBI taxonomy): Eukaryota > Metazoa > Arthropoda > Arachnida > Ixodida > Ixodidae > Ixodes > Ixodes scapularis. The sequence continues at coordinate 77,149,862 of NW_024609839.1, read as the reverse complement.
TTGAGCACGGCTGCATATGTTCGAAATACCGCATGCATTAAATCGCATTAAATTTGTAGCGTCCACAATCTGCGGGGTATCCGTTGCCGTGACATGCAAATTCCTAACTTGTTTCCGCATTTTAATATTTATTTTTTCTACGATCTACGCGTGAGGTAACAGTTCCCGTGACACCTGAGTTTGTAGCGGGCTCTTCCATGGTAGTATATTGCACTGTGAAGCGCGAATGCGCTTCATCCACGTTCTGCTGCTGTATCCATGACAAGGGAGTTCATAGCGAATTCCCGCATACTTATCGCACTGTGGAACGCGAATTTGCCATGTCAGATCTGTGGTATCAATAATGAAAAGAAAGCAAGTGTGCAGGCGAGCTGGTGAGGGAAAAAATAGAAGACATTGAAGTCTAAGAGTTCTCGTTTCACGTTACTTGTAGTGTCCACCCCCCCCCCCCCCCCACACACACACACACACACACACAAACAATTTATCTTTTGATTTTGGATGGGTGTTTTTTCAGGACTCTTTTGCATATAAACATAACTAAGCCTGCTGGCATATGTTCACCTATCATCTGATCTTTGGGGAAAGCGATAACTACTCTTAAAAAAATTAAACAAACATTTAGATTTTTTTTTTTTTTTCCGCATGCTTAGGGTGTTTTTTGTTTGTTTTTTCCCCCGAGACCGTTTTTGTGCTCATCCGTGTCATAAACGTAACAATAACTCTCCGACAAGGGCTTAATTCCTACACGATGCACCTCTCTTAAAATGAAAATAGCACTACCCCGTGTGTTAGCGACAAAGACAAGACGAAGGAAAAACGGAACCAGACAGCTTTGTTCGTTTCAACAAATGTGCGTCTGCCTACCTGCGACAACATCAGGAAAGCGAAAAGTTCCTGTAGCCTCTTCAAGTTTGTTCCTGCTGGAATGCTGTTGGTTTGGAGAAGCTCGTTTCGTAACCTGAAAGAGCAGACAAGAGCATGTCTTGCAGAAAACAGTTTTGGCAGCGAGGAGAGCTGCAGCCTGCAACGTTACTACATCTCCGCAGATTTTTTGGGTCACCTTCAAAGCAGGTTTTTAAAGTTCTAGCCCACGAGTCTCAGGTTAAACCCACAGCCCGGGCGATGCCGAAATTGGGCAGTCAGATCTAGCGCCGGTCAGGACGCACCGCTGGTCGCAAACAGACTGCACACTTGAGCAAACGTAATGTCCGTCGCCTGCAAACCCAGTCGTGTTTGCATACCCAAAACTACAAACTCCACACATATTACCATGATATAAGTAGGGTTCCGCGTTTTCGGTTTTTATTTTTTCAAAATTCGGCGTACTTTTTTTGGTGTTTATTTTAAGATTAAATTTTAGTTTTTTTTTCGGTGTATATTTATGCCCACAAAAGTTTACCGTTTTTTTTTTTGGTGAATATGAAATAAACACACACTGTCGGACACCGAATCGGATGATCCTTGTAAGTTTGATATTCGTGATCCCTCAAGGAATAACGGCACAAATACATTGAAAAAAAACAGAAAAACATTGACACTTTATGTGGGAAATGTGTGTCACTGTAAAACAAAAACACAGAAGTAAAAACAAGTCAGTGCCCCAAAAACATGGAACCTCACCTTCTGTACATCAGGATTACGTGATAGTTTATATACCGTAAAATACCGCGTAATCGCCCCCCCTCGTGTAAGCGCCCCCTCCCTTTTTCCGCACATTTCGCATTTCCGTAAACTACCAAGTAAGCGCCCCCCCCCCCCCTCCCCCTCCCCCCTTTTTCCGCTGCCGGTGGCCCCGAAAAAAGTTTCGTTCTGGAAGTTTTGTTTTTATGTGTAGCCAGGGATCCAATCCAATCCAAAAGTAAACGTGAACCACGTGAACCTTTTGTTCGCCTTTTTGTTGTTTGACGGCGCCGGAACCAGTCGCGTTACTGCGTGCACTATGCACTCGTACACTGTGCAAAAGAAGATAGAGGTCGTCCAGTGGCACAGGCTGAATGGCAAGAACGTGCATTGGACATCGCGTCAGTTCAAGCTTGATCGCAAGAGAATCCGCGAATGGGACAAGGAGTATGAAGTGCTTCTTCAAGAGAACTTCGGAAAGTCGAAGTTACGACGCAAGTTGGGAAACGGAGCCCCCGTTTTCAGCGAGAAAGTGGACGACGCGCTTTTTGAATTTTTTTGAGTGCGAAAGAAGTGCTGGACTTCTTTGTCAGCGATGTCAGCGATCGGCTCGCTGACATCGGCGTTGTGGTCCCGGAAGACCGCGACGAGCTGAGGGATGAGTGTGCGGACCTGCTTTTTGGGTCAGATTCTGAGGAATCCTTCGATGGTTTCGACAGCGAATAAAAGGATAAAGTTCGCAAGGAAACTGTCTACGGAAATCATTTTTGCTAAGACTGCAGTCTAGATTGCGTACTTTTAGTGGCTGCCATTTTCTTTATCCGCCATCTTGAATATTGGTGCGGAACCAAGGAAGGGCCCCCCCATATTTTGGTTGAATTATCTCTTGAGTTGGGGGGGGCGCTTTCTCGGTATTTTACGGTAGTAAACACATATGTACTTTCTCAGGTTCTCGTTGACCCACGCTCATTCTTCCCTGTTAACGCTGGGCTTCGAAAATGCCCTCTTAACGTTAACACTGGACACTGGCAGGCTGAGGAGATAAAGCACTGCCTGATCCAAAATCGGCCAATCAACCAAATGTGACTATCAAAAGAGACACGGTGCGACGTTTTGAAGCACAACATATTTTGTGTACTCACTAAATTCTGGCTGCAGATCTTGCATGAAGCTAAAAACCTTATACAAGCCCACACCCGATCACAAAAAGGACACAGATGTCCTGCGAAGGACGACCCAAGATCTCTTTTTGCATGTTGAACCTTGGAAGGGGTTGATCACGAAGAGGTCACACAATGTCCAACCTTGCAACGCCTTCTCTCTCCTCACCCGCCCCCCCCCCCCTCCACCCTCCCCACGCCCATTTCGACACGACCCTAAAAAACTGACCATTTTCGGTTAAAACAGAATTTTAGAGAATGGATTCGGCTTACTTTTATCGGGTTAAACCGAAAACGCCGAACCTAAAAACTGACCTTTTTCGGTTAAAACCAAATTTCCAAAAATAGATTCGGCGTACTTTTATCGGTTTAAACCGAAAACTCCGAACCCTAGATATAAGGCACGCGTAGTATTTTACGGCGTTCCGAAATCTTTTTTTAATTTAGATGCGTTTCTGAGCTTCGGTTTTCATCGGAATGCATCTTTGCATCAACAATCCCGCCCCCGTGGCCAAAAACGTAACGCATCGTACGTAAAGGCACATCTTCACGCTGGTACCGACGTCAAAAAGGAAAAATCGTGTTGCAGTCCGGAGGCTTTCTTATCTAGCCTCTTCTACGTACGATGCCTGGCGGCGTACATAGGTTGCGCGTTTTGGCCGCGGGGAGCCGGACTACTGGCGCAAAGATGCGCTCCGATAAGAGACCGAAACCTAGAAATGCATCCAAATTAAAAGTTTTTTTCGGAACACCGTAAAATGCTAACCTCTGGCACAAACCACTACGGCAGCAACCTTTTTTTTTGCGCAAAGCATAGTTTTCGCAGGAGCAATTCGGTCCACCTTTCCGAAAACACCCGGTATTTAAACTTAACACATGTAACGCCCTGAGCACATCACTCACTCCCAACGCTTACTATGACCCTAGTTCATGATTTTCTCATAGAAAACTACCCATAAAACACATTCTGTGTTTAGGGGGGATGCAAGTCGAAAACCGGCAATATTTTACAAAAAATATGTACAGGGTGCGGCCGTAAAAACTTTCACATTTGGCACGCCTAGCAAAAATCGAATTTTAAACGTACATACCTGAAAGTGGGCACACGAACGTCGTTTATTCCAAAGTTTTCTGCCTATTTTTTTCAGACGTCACCTCGGGAGTAGCGAATTATTAGAAAGATAACAAAAATGGCAGACGTGCATTTCCTATGGCCTATACTCGCCCGTTCGCCGTCTGCTATCTGGTTCGCGACGCCGCTCCCAGGTGGCGCACTGAACGGAAAAAGCGCGGGAGACGCCGCACGAAACGCTGTTGTCGGGCGAGATAATCGCGATAAAAAGTGTTTTTACCGAAATATGTGAACGATTATGCCCTCTTACTTGAAATTTAGAAACTGGCGGACGCCCTCGTTTAATAAAAATATCTTCCAAAGCAGACGAACGTGTGTCATCCTTTGTCGTCTGCTTATCTGTCGACGGGTTCGTTCCCGGTGAAAGCTCAACTTTGGAATCAAGAGTGCCGCTGCTGAGGCATCTTGATTGTTCCTATTTATTGTTTTTGTTGCACTATCTTCTGCAGTTAATATCAAAAGATTTTCCGCGCCGCCCTGTGATGCCGCAATACTCGGCAAGTGAGTGTGCCCAGGCAGTCAAGTGGTACGTGGAGCGGAACTCGGTGACCACAGCACAACGGAACTTTCGCACTGCATTTCATAAACGCCCGCCTTTACGCCTGACTATTTTGACTTGGGCGGATCGTTTTGTGAGTGGAGAAGACTTTAAAAAGAAGAATACAGTCAGTGAACGTGAGAGCCTGCTGAAAAATGAGGAGCTCATTGAAGCGGTGCTTGCTGTCTTTGAGAGCGACCCGCAATTGTCAACAAGACGAGCAGCCAGGTTGTTTGGAATTTCGGAAAAAAGCGTACGACGGATCCTTCAGAAAAATAATTTGCGCCCGTACAAGATGCAAGTTGTCAAAGCTCTGCACGACGGCGACAACGTCCGACCTTTAGAATTTTGCAAGGCGGAGTTGTTGCGAATTAAGAGCAACCCGGGGCACCTGCAATTTCTTTTATTTAGAGACGAAGAAAACTTTCACCTAGATGGACGTGTGAACCGCCAGAACAGCAGGATATGGGCTCGCGATAACCTTCATGCCGTGGACGAAAGGCATCTCCATTCACCGAAGGTGACAGTGTGGAGTGGGATTTGGCGTGAAGGCATAGTGGGTCCCTCTTTTTTCGATGGCACCGTTAAAGCAGATGTCTACTTGGACATGCTGAAAACGGAAACGCTCCCTGAGCTTGAAAGCTGCCACATGACAAAAAACTGTATATTCATGCAGGATGGGGCGGCTCCCCATTACGCAAAGAGTGTGAGGGCATGGCTCAATAACACGTTCCCTTGGCGGTGGTTGGGTCGGGGATCAGATTATATGGACTGGCCTCCACGATCCCCCGACTTAAATATGTGCGACTTTTTTCGTATGGGGATTTATAAAAGGGCTTGTCTCCAAGAAGAGGATCCCCAGCATCGAAGAGCTGAAAGAAAAAATTGAGGGCGCGTTCCTCGAGATCGACGATGGGATGCGCGAAAGGGCTTTCCTGGCGTACGAAGCTCGACTTCGGCTTTGCGTGTCTGTAAACGGCGGGCACATCGAATCGGCCGAACCCTAGTCGTTTAAAGGGCCGCTGCAGCATCAAAATTATTTCAAATCGCCGTGACAGAAGAGGCGTATCAGTTTCCCTCCTACTTTCTCTCGTGCTGCTTGCCGCACTCGGAGAGCAAAGTAGAGGCTGCTGATAGAGGTACCAATGGGAAACCAGCAAAAAGACGACTATTTCTCTCAAATACCAGCCATTTTATCACCGGACCACCGAAATGACTCCAGCGCCGTAAATATTGCTCCAATTAATATGATTTCTTTTCTTTCTTACAAATATGTCTTACGACATATGTGATAATTATACCCAAGCTGTATGAAAAATAATTACTTTATGTGTTACAGTGGCCCTGTAAAAATCAGAATAAAATGATAACTCAAAACGAACTTGTCTGCAACGGCAGCAGCACCACTTCCTATTCCAGGCTGTAAATAAATGATCTCGTCGCATCATGGTGTCTTCTTGCTTGCATGACGACCTGTCAAAACTTGACTTGAAACAGGTAATTTCAACAATCGTTCATATATTTCGTTCAAATCACTTTTTATCGCGATTATCTCGCCCGACATCAGCCTTTCGTGCGGCGTTTCCCGCGTTTTTGCGTTCAGTGCGCCACCTGGGAGCGGCGTCGCGAACCGGATAGCAGACGGCGAACGGGCGGGTATAGGCCATAGGAAATGCACGTCTGCCATTTTTGCTATCTTTCTAATAATTCACTAGTCCCGAGTTGACGTCTGAAAAAAATAGGCAAAAAACTTTGGAATAAACAACGTTTGTGTGCCCAATTTAAGGTATGTGTGTTTGAAATTCAATTTTTGCTAGGCGTGCCAAATGTGAAAGTTTTTACGGCCGCACCCTGTATATGGATTTTATTGTCTTTTACTATTTCTAAATCTTTATATTTCATGTATAAAAATAATTAGTGCCAGTTATGATCGCCAAATTAGTCAAATCCGTATTTAAAGACCTCCAGGCAACCCAGAACGTCCCATACTCGAGCCATTTTTCTCTGCGTGGTTCTTCAAGTTGCGACGACGCCCGCCATCGGATTTATGCTGACAAGTAGGCCTAGCCATCTCCGCTCCATTGCAGTCTTCTGTAGCTTCAATGGACTTCTTGGCGAATATGTGCTGCCACCTAGACACGCGACTGGGTTCGAGGCTAAGTGGCGAGAAAGCAACGCGCGCGCAAGGCCTCTTTCACCCGTTCCACACCCAAAACGTCAGCTACATCCTGTTCACCCATTGAGGCGCTGTGACCTAGATACGGCTGCCCCAAACTTGCCTTTGCCCCTATCGTGTGTAATCTTCTGCTCCGAAGTCAACAAAACGAAACCATCTTCCCTCTCTGCTCCGCCAGTAGGAAGAGGGAGAGGGTACTGGATTCATTTACTCTCGAATTGATGTTTCTGCAAAAGGTCCATTGCTCACGGAAGGCTACTAAAAAAAGACCCTACCAAGAAAAAAAAAAAAAAAAAATTTCTTAAAAAAATGTTGATTTTGAAAAATGCCATATTTACATCTGCCAACATCTAGAGAGTATTCCCAGAAAGCTTAATTAGTTTACACTTCATAGCTATTTTTTATAAATTATTTTCGGTCCACCGATGCTAAAAAAAAAGTAGAGGTTCGAGCACTTAAAACGCTTTTTTATCAGTTCAACGTTTTGGCGAAAATTTCACTTAATAAATCTACTGTTTCAATACGGAACAAACAAGACTTAATTTTTGCAGCTCATATACCAAAATGCTATGGAGCCGGTCACTATGACCTTAGATATTGCATTTCCATGTTATTGTACTATAATGAAAAATTGTAATTTGCAAACCACGGCAAATGTAAAAAAAAAAATTTTTCAGAAGTATCTTTTTATTTGGAAATGCCAATTTTTTAATTTCTTTTTAGGGTAACTGGCAACAGGTATTCCAGTATGCATTCCCACAGAAAATAATCTGGTTGTCAACACCATTTCTCAACGATAAATTCCCTGAGCAGATTCTATGCACAGCTATGCTTTACTTTGGTCTAGGGGTATACCGTTGTACCTCGTAAGATTGGTTCACAGGGCTGAAACTTTGCATGCCCTCCTTCTATATGGCTACTGTTATGTCCGGCATAACATGGAAAAAGAAGAAGACGCGCCTCGTCTTCTTCTGCGACATCAGACAGTGCACGTGCCTGCGCATGCAGGGACATTCGGTCACGCCGCCATCACGATCGCAGAGTAAAGCTACTCGTTGTGCTTTCCGTAAGCGACTCCTGATTACTCAGCACGTAACATTGGCGACGAAGGCGGACCAGAACCGCAAAAGGGAAGACTTGCATCGTTTGAACGATGTCAGCGCTGCAAGGCAAGGTCGAAGAGTTCGACGGTACTGCGTGGTCGGCCTGGGCGGAGCGCTTGGACTTCTACTTCCAGGCGAACGATGTGCAAGACGCCGGAAAGAAGAGGGCGCTACTGCTGACTTTATGCGGCGCAGAGACCTACAACACAGTTCGAGCGCTAGTTGCACCCCACAAGCCAGGAGAAGTTTCTTTCAACGAAATTATGTCCTTGCTAGGGGACCATTACGATCCAAGACCATCCGAACTCTTCTGTCGAAGCAAATTTCAGAGGCGTGATCAACATCCAGGGGAGTCAATTGCTTGCTACGTGGCAGCACTTAAGAAATTGGCAACTGACTGTAACTTTGGCGTGTTGACGACAGCTACATCGCCAACGACGACAGCGGGTTCGTCGAGTGCCGGCGGCACAGCGTCAGCGGGGTCGTCGAGCTCCGGAGGCATATTGGCTTCCAATCCAACGATGCTGCCGCTGGACGTGATGCTTCGTGACCGCTTCGTCTGCGGAGTTCAAGATGAGCGTATTCAACAACGTCTTTTTGCAGAACAAAAACTCACATTCAAGCAAGCTTACGATATTGCCATCAGACTTGAGAGTGCAGTGCAACAACAACAGGAGCTGAAACTCCCCAAACCAGACCTCAACAAAATGTGTAGAACTACGAACCGGGCAGCCACCACTTCCAGTGGTCAGCCGGAGACGCCGTGTTACCGCTGCAATGAGCAACACAGCGCACAAACCTGTCGATTTCGCAAAACATCGTGCCGATTTTGCAGAAAGACGGGTCACATTGAGAAGGCTTGCCGAATGAAGGCTCGATCCGGAGCTGCACAACGCTCGACCAACCTGGTGAGCGATGACCAAAACGAGACTGATCAGTCAGTAAGTGATTTTGACATGCAGGAACTTAACGCTGTTCGTGCCAGCGTCGTGGTTCCCAAGTACCTCATAACGCTTAAAGTAGAAGGAAGAGCACTAGAATTTGAAGTTGACTCTGGTGCAGCAGTCACGGTCATCAGCCAAGAGACCTACAGGCGAACATGGCCAAACAAGCCACCTCCGTTACAGAAAGAGGATATGACGCTGCAGACGTGGACCGGTGAAGGACTCCGAGTTCTCGGTTCAGCGCAGGTACACGTAAAGCATAAGTCTAAGGACTATATCCTGCCACTCCTAGTCACAACTGGAACAGGATGCAACCTGATGGGACGCAACTGGTTTTCAGCACTGCAGATTCGACTCAGTGGTATTCACCACATTGAGCAAGACCGTACTATCACAACGGTGCTCAGCGCGCACAGTGAGGTCTTCAAGTCTGAGATCACAGGGTACATCGGACCAACGGTACACTTGGAGATGAAAGAAACAGCAACACCCAAGTTCCTTAAAGCCCGACAAGTACCATTTGCACTACGGCCAGTAGTTGAATGCGAGTTGCTAGCATTGCAGAAGCAAGGCATTATAGAGCCGGTTCAACACTCCGCGTGGGCAACGCCTGTCGTGGTTGTCAGGAAGAAAGATGGATCCGTGAGGCTCTGCGGGGATTACCGCAGTACCGTGAACGACGCAGCAAAGCCGGCATCCTACCCGCTCCCGACACCGACGGAGGCTCTATCAAACCTTCAAGGAGGAACTATCTTTTCGACCCTTGATCTCGCGCAAGCGTATCAGCAGCTGCGAGTAACGGATACGACCGCCGAAATACTGACGATCAACACGATCAAGGGGCTCTACAGAGTGAAGCGACTACCTTTCGGAATCGCGGCCGCCCCGGCGATATTTCAACGAGTCATGGAAACCACACTCGCGGCCATTCCGGGAGTTAGCGTTTACCTTGACGATATAATCATCAGCGGAACAACTCCAAGTGAGCACGCGCGTCGGCTGGATGAGGTACTCTCACGACTGGAAAAGGCAGGGCTGAAGCTCAAGCAAAGCAAGTGCTTCTTCGGCGTGAAGGAGGTCAAATTCTTAGGTCACCGCATAAACGCCGAAGGAATTCATCCAACCCAGGACAAGATCCAAGCAGTAGTCGAAGCCCCAGAACCAGAGAACAAGACGCAGTTACAGTCCTTTTTAGGCCTCCTGGCGTTTTACGACAGGTTTTTAAAGGATCGCGCGACAATCGCGAAGGAACTGTACGAACTACTTGAACAGAACAAAGAGTGGAGGTGGGAAGAAACACACCGAAGGGCTTTCAAAAAGCTGAAAGATCTAGTGGCGAACTACACTGTGCTCGCACACTATGATGGAAAACGACCTCTAGTGTTGTCTTGCGACGCCTCACCATATGGAGTGGGAGCCGTACTTGCACAGCAAGATGCTGATGGGCGGGAGGCTCCGATCGCTTTTGCATCCAGAACGCTAGGCAGTGCCGAGCGGAACTATTCGCAACTGGATCGTGAAGGCCTCGCTATCGTGTACGGAGTTCACCACTTCCATCAATACATAGCTGGGAGGTACGTGACCATATTCACAGACCATCAGCCTTTGCTAGGTATCATCGGCTCCAACAAGCCTGTTCCACAAGTATTATCACCAAGGATGACTAGATGGTGCGTGAAACTGGCAGCCTACCACTACGACCTGAAATACAGGCCAGGAAATCGTCACCAGAACGCAGACGCTCTCAGTCGGCTTCCGTTACCACACACAGAAGACGAATTGAATCCACCTGGCGACATCTTGATGTTTGAAGGATTGTCACGGCCTCCTCTGTCAGCGCAACAGGTAGCAGAAGCGACAGCAAAGGACACTGTGCTGGTTGAAGTGTTAGAAGCAATTCAAAAGGGCACTCTTCATCGACTCAAATCACCAGAGTTCGCACCTTACACAAAAAAGGCGGCAGAACTGTCGACACACCGAAATTGTCTGACATGGGGGGCACGCATTGTGATCCCCACGCGGCTGAGGACGGACGCGTTGACGTTGATTCACGCGGGGCACCGCGGAATTATAGCAATGAAGACATGCGCACGGAGCTACCTCTGGTGGCCCGGTATCGACGCAGACATAGAGTCATTCGTCGCAGAATGCACTGCCTGCCAGACCCACCGCAAGACACCACCGAAGGAGCCCATGCCAGTCTGGCACAGACCCTCCCACCCTTGGGATACTATTCACGTGGACTTTGCGGGTCCTGTTGAAGGCCAAGTTTTTCTGGTGGTCGTGGACGCATACACTAAATGGGTGGAAGTCCGAGTGATGCGAAACATGACGTCGGCTGCCGTCATTAGAGAATTGAGGGCTATCTTCGCAACTTTCGGCGTTCCCCGGAAGGTGGTTTCGGACAACGGCACAGCGTTTGTGTCCGACGACATCAAGACCTTCTACCGGAATAACGGTGTAATATCGATCACAAGCGCGCCATACCATCCAGCAACTAACGGCCAGGCTGAACGCATGGTTCAAGAGCTGAAAATGGCACTAGCTAAAAGAGGAAGAGAAGATCTGAATTGTGTGGTTGCCAGATTTTTATTCAAACAACATACAACAATCCATGTGGCAACAGGAAAGACACCTGCTTGGATGCTTTTTGGGAGAGAACTTCCGTCTGCTCTCGAGCGACTAAAGACGCTCAGCCCCGAGACACCTGAAAGCACTGCCACCTTTACAAACCCACGCAAGCTGAATGTAGGCCAAGCAGTGTGGGTTAAAACATTTCCAGACGGTAAAAAGTGGATACCGGGAGTGATCGAACGTCAGCTGGGACATCGCTCTTGGATGATTCGGGTAGAGCAAGGTTCAATTCGCCGGCACACCAACCACATACGGCCGCGAAGAGTGGCATCGCATAATCAACCTCCACAGACAGCTGTGGCACCCGCATGGGACATTAACAGCCGTGATGACCTGGCTCCGCAACCCTCGACAACCATCAGGGACAACAGCACAACTGCTATTCCCGAGGAATCGCTGCCTGTTGTGCCGCCGGCAGAGCCTGACACTTCAGGCACTCGAAGAAGTTCCCGAGACCGGCGACCACCTCAAAGATATGGACATGACGTCTAGTGGGGGGAGGTGTTATGTCCGGCATAACATGGAAAAAGAAGAAGACGCGCCTCGTCTTCTTCTGCGACATCAGACAGTGCACGTGCCTGCGCATGCAGGGACATTCGGTCACGCCGCCATCACGATCGCAGAGTAAAGCTACTCGTTGTGCTTTCCGTAAGCGACTCCTGACATAACACCTACAAACACAACCTGCAAATATCATGCCGATTGAGTGAGCGGTTCAGAAATTGACATTCCCAGGTGGTGTCCCCCCCTAAAAAGACACTGACACCCCCCAAAAATTGTTTTTTTTTTAATTTTTTGCTAGGCAATTCATTATGGTATCAGAAGACTACCCAATCAATATTTTGCTACATCGTCACATATATTTTTAATAAAGTAAAAAGACGGAACTGCTCGAAACTGAAACCGAAAGTGGACTAGAGTAAGAAGAAATATAGAAAAGGAGAGAGTTGGCAAAAATCACTTAACTGTGCAACTTTTTTTTTTTTTTTAATCAATGTATTTGCAGTTTTTTACAAGCCACAAAAAAATGGGTTTCATATTTCTTTTATATTTTTAATATTGAGCGTGTGCTTTCGATGACCCACGACTTCGATTATATTTGGTGGTTTTTGTCTAAACCTCGGAAAACGGCACATGACCACAGAGAAGAGAATGAGCACGAACCTAATCGGCCAGTTCTTGGTCAGCAGTTTTTGGGCGGAAAGAAAGCGAATTTCGAGCCGCAAATTGTTTTCTAGGCTGTTGGGCTCTCATATGCCACACACAAATAAAAACCTTGGCAAGCAAAAATACCCTGTCAGTGTCCCTTTAACAAAATATTATTTTCCGTGCTGCAAAAGAGTATTGCTACACATCTATGGTAACAATAGAACATGTTTTTCTTTTATGTAATTTTAGGGCTTCTTCACAGTTTGGGCACAAGAATTTCTGTTCTTAATATTGTCTTATCACAACCAAATTTGGCATGCATGTTTGGTTGGAATGTATATATATTTCTTTACATTTATGAAAAATTAAAAAAAATGTATAGAGACTTTTTAGTGTTGTGTCGTTTACCCGCAGTCTCGGGGTTTTTTCAACTATATGTTAGCCCCTTGATATGGCATTTTTGCTATTTTTAATTATTTTAAAATGAAAGCGTCACATACATTATTTTTGCTGTTCATTGCACTCTGTGGTTTAAAAGGAACAAATTAGTTCATTTTTCTAGGCTTTTCGAAGGTGTTGCCATGTCTCACTTGTGCACAAGTCTGCATGTACCTTGCATCGACAACCTATAAAGACAAGCTACATCAAAGCTAAAACCAGATTTATAAAAAAAAAGATTTAGCACCCTAAACTGTGAAAATTTCCTTTCGATATCGTAAACAACAAAAAAATGTGTTTCCTCCGATGCGTGTGCAAGAGGGGAAAGCAGATGTCGCTACCCTCCTATACCTCCTAGCTCTGCCGTCCACTTACCGCGAGGTCATGTAGAGTGCCTGGAGCACGCTGTTGGCGTAGCACGTGTTGCCCAGATTCACGAGTCCCACGAGCTCGTCCTCCCGCCGAGACACTGTCGAGACGTCCCCGACAATGCCCCCCACGTACTTCTGCGGCACGTCCATGCGGTACATCGCCAGAAGGTTCTGCATCTCTTCTTGGCGAGGCGACGGAAACTCCTGCCGATAGCAAACGAGTTTCATTAGAATTGTCTAATATTAATGCAGAATAGTGACCACCACGAGAAGCTCTGTCCGTCTCGAGAGAAAGAAGCAGTGAGGAGGGGGGGACAAGCACGAGCAGAACAAATGAGCCAGGCTCGGTAAACGGTTTCCTTCGAAGCCGGGCGCCCTGTCCCTTAAGAGACCTCAACGTCACCAATAAAGTCAACGGTAATGAGAAGGAACAATTCAAAACACAACAAGGATCTCGTGCCAGAACTTTGAACAGCACAGACACTCCCAAAAACCATGGGCTTTTAGCATATAAGCAGCTCGATAGCTCGAGCGGCATTAGTACCCTTAGCGAACGAAACGGGGGATGCACCGAACGGGAATTGGCGCTAATCGGGTCGCGATAACTGCATCCCGGTAATTTCTCTCTGGATCTGACGCTGCGATGGGATTGGAATGGCGGGAAGGTCCATCGGTTTTCTCGCCTTCGGCACGAGCTTCCCCACCTTCGACGATGCTTCAGTGTTTTGAGAGTCTCGACAAAGCACCACAGAAGGCGACGAGCACGTGCTGGAGACTGGGCATTCGAAAGAAACGCGCTGCCATTCTCCTCATGTCATTGGCTTTAGAGCAAAATCCGCAGCAAAGGATGATACGCGGAAAGAGAATCACTACAATCGCACCCGAAAGGTTGGTTCGACGTCCCCAGTGGGTATTGAATCGGCAAATCGAGCGACAACGTGAAGGGGCGAGAAAGAGAAACGAGGAGAAATACGCTGAAGGGAGGCCTACCTTGAGTGCGTCCAAGACGGGATCGTACAGATCCGGGAAGCCAGAGTGGACGTACATAAGGGTCTGGGACAAACTGGCGACCTCCAGGGCGGCGTCGTCGTTTTTCTCCTTCTTCAGTAACTTCATCAGCTGGGGCACGTCGGGCACAACCTAGGCAGGACGAGAACGGGATTAGACGGTGCCAACTAACGCTTCGAAAGTAGGCGCCGAAGGTACTAAGAGATCGCGTAAAACGTTCCCCAAGATTTAAATTCAGAATTTCTTGGTTTCCTTCTGCTGTCATTGTGACTCCTAATTTCAAGCTGAGCTCTATGTATTTGATTTGTAACGAACTTGAATGCCGGAGAAAGTTGATAAAATATTCTATTCGGTTTGGCCCTGGCATGCCTATGTACTTCTCCAAAACATAACTGTTGTGCTCTTTGGCAGTTTGCTCCACAAACAATAACTAGTTGAGACGTATTGAGCTTTTCCCAATGCGGCAAGAGCTGCGCACTTGCCGAACTAATCATTCTCCTCCCTTTAAGCACCTGACCCCTCTCACTGCCAAGGGTGCGGGCGACGGCGCGATCACATGTTGCAAGATAGATGTACGAATGGTCTAACAAGCTTCCACTCCACTGTCTGCTTAGGGGTGAATGGACGATATGAATGCCCTCAGTGGGTTCAGCTCAAAGTGACCCAAAGTCATCTGTCCCCCCTAACGAAAAATGACAAAAAATTATCTAATAAAAGCACATGGACATGCAGTGGGAAAAGACCTCGTAGAAAAAAAACTGATACTTGTAGCCACTTTTTCTAAGAGAGTTAGCCTTTTTAAAGGCTAGGTCAAAGAAAAACCACCTGGACAGCCCGAGGTAATTCTGGTAGTTTTTTTTTTTTTTTTCAGGGATATTTTTATAGGCGTTCGTTGCCAGCATACCCCAAATAACTATGCCATGCAAACCGCTTTTGAAGAAAAAAAAATTATTGCAAGATCAAACATTCGACGGCGAAAACAAAACCCCAATGCGAAAATCAAGGACAGACTATTTCTGCAAGCTTCACTTTAATTGTTACCAGATACACATAATTTGCAGACAGAAAAAAAAAAAGAATTGCTGGCTGCACACAAGGGAGAGGCACTTGTAAAAACAAGAGGAGATAAAAGAGTCGCACCTTGTGAAAGAGGGAGGGCGAGTGCTGATAGGAGAGCAGCATGAAGGAAAGGACCGGAAACGCACACTTGCGCGTCAGCGGGTGAGTCACTCTGACGAACACCTGCAAAAGTGCAACAGAGACAACACCTTATCAGGCTCCACCATTATCATTGCACGTTCGATCAACGCGTCAGATTCAGGCTCTCCAAAATTATTGCAGACGCCAGCATCAATGTGATGCTGGCGTCGTTTACCCGTGACAGACCCAAATAAACAACGATGTTTAAGGGTTTAGGGACACAACGGTGACAAAGGCCCTAGTGCGCCACCAGCCCACTGGCGTGGTCCACGGCCTTCCACGCGAAGTGTTTCTCTTAACATAAATTAAGGGACGATGTCTAGTTGAATTGTGCCGTTGGTACAATGAGCAGCACAAATCGAATGTTCTCGAAAATCTCTCGGCGACGAACGGTCCACATAATCAGTCACAGATTGGACGCACACACCGCTGCACACGGACTATGCACGATAACATTGGACGCAAGCGTTTTCCCTCTAAATTTAGCGGACAACATTTTCTTGCCAAATTTCATGTCGTGGCTGCGAAATGCATGAAGCATTTCTGCGTTTTTCTGCCGAGCCGTCGTTCTCACTAGCGTGCATTTCGCGGTTCTCCCTGCCACGAACGTCGAGATGCATCGTCGTTGTTGCCTGCGCGTCTTTTGGCCTCTTGCCACAAGTGCGACGCCAGCATGAGGCAACGCCAAGACGCCCGCGTCTGCTGCTTTAAGCCGCACTCTCGTCGAGTTTCGGTGCGTTTGCCGCCCGGAGTCGCTCAGGGATTCACTCACAATGACATAATACGCGGGCCCTTCTTCTAAAGGTGGTATCGACGAATGTATACGGCCGAACCCTCTTAATCGGGCAGTGGTTCGTACCGCCTGGCTGAAGCTGTTAGTTTCCGGAATTGACTCAGATTTAATTTGGAATTAATCGAGAATGACGAAGAATCTTCTATCGCGACGTCGCAGCAACTGCGGCCACCTGGCGGGCACTATTCAAGACTCGTACTCGCTCTTGTTACACGAAAATCCTAAGTATAAAGCAGGCTGTTAATGCTGCAGCATAGCTCTGTGGCAACGAGCCCAGTTCACACGCGGCGGACACGGGTTCAATTCCCGCGAGTGGCAGGCTATCTTTTTTCGAGAAGTTGGTAATATCGCGACCAATGCCCTACACCCCGTTATGCTAACCACAACGTCAACGACTAGGATTACTACTGCAACTACGACGAACACTGGTGTCATTTCCAGTGGTGCAAAGAGCCCGCGTAACAGCTATCGCTGTAAAAAGGTGCAGCGAAGAGTCACCCCGAGACCCCGACACATCAAACGTGAAAACCGCCAACCTCCCGACAAGGCGATCCAAGGAGGAAGGGAACGTGCGAGGACACGTCCCCGAACCCGGCCGACGCACCGACTTGACTTGGGATTCGAAGAGGTCTCGGACGGCGCCGAAGCGCCCCATGGAGAGGAACCCCTGAAGGGCGGCCAGGACCCAGACGTGGACCATCGAGGTGCCGGGCCAGCTGAGGCAGGCCAGCAGCCGCTCCGACGCCAGCACCAGGGGCTCCACGTCGACGCCGCCCGCCAGGCTCCTGCTCAGTGAACTCGTGGCGGCGGGGACCAGGCTGGACGGGAGCAGCTGGGGAACGAGGTCAGCCATTCGATCGGTGAATCGATAGATCAGTCAACCCGTTGGTCCATCTTTAATTCGCTTCTGGGACCGTTTCCTCAAAGCTGGTTAACTTTAACCGCGGCAGAAGGTTAACCGCATTTCCCTACGAGGGGGGCATTTTAGGTCATGTGACCGGCAGAGTAGGGATGGCGGGGAAACATGGCGGTGCCCCTTCAAGCGAGTGTCGCTCGCTTGGAACTAATATGTAGTAGTCGCTGCACTATCTGTCACGTTCGTCAGCAATGAATGGTGCAGGCAGAGGCAGTCCCAGATATTGGTTTTAGGGGAGGGCGAATTCCAGATATTGGTTCAGTGGGTGGGGGGGAGGGGGGGTAGGGGTCGTAATTTAGGCGGTGGGAGCTACAAAAGTCGCAGCGCCCAGAAGATTACGTCGCTGCTGTCACCGCCATGTCACATGATGCCGCCTCAACCAAAAAGACCCCAAAGCGCAGCTAACATTCTCCTCCAGAGAGAAATGAGAAAACCTGAAATAATCTGTGAAGTGTAACTGATGTACATCGTCGAAGTCAACTGGCCACTTCCAGTAAACAAGAGTGCTCCCGCATTCTTCAAATAAATGTAAAAAAAAATAAAAAAAATAAGCAATGTGGTTTTAAAGGACACCCCCCCCCCCCCCCCCCCCCCCCCTCCCTCAAGATTGCCACTGGGTGCAAGAGGCTTTTGCTTTGCCTTACCTCACTTATGGCGAATTCGGGTGGTCAGTCGCCGGCGAGAACGAGCCGGCGGAACCGGCAACCAGAAACGCGCCGGCGGCACACCACGTGACCCTCACCACCCGAACACGAAACGCCAGTCGGTGGCAGTTTACTTCGCCCCTTGCCCGCGCGACACCGCTAGCGAAAGCCTGTCGCGCCTGTCGCCGCCGTCACTGATGTCCCAACGACTTGGATTGACTTTCGTAGCGGCTGCTAAAGTTACTTCAGATCAGTTTCGCTCTTTCGTTCATTTTTTTCTCACTGACCTTCTCTCTCATTTCGGAAGTGACGACACCGGATACAGTCTGGCGCCTACTCGCCCGGCCGTTCGGAGCTCGGGCGGAAAAAGCGCCGGAAAGTTGTCGGTGCTTGCCGGAGAACCACCACCCGAACGGTGCGCGCCGGCCGGGAACTGACCACGCGAACACTATTGCCGGTTTTCCGGCAAAATAAGTTGCCGACGATTGACCACCCGAATTCGCCATTAAATTGCTAAGTATGAGCAACAATCTTGCCCCATTGTCTTGATTCAATCAACCGGACATTGATGGCACACAAAAGCAGACCGCGTACCAAATTCCACTGGAGCCGAAGTACGCCATTTTCATTTTGTGAAGAAGGTTTTATGTACAATTCTTACATGCTGGCCAACCATGCTGCCGATGTGCCATCCGCCTTTTCACTGCTCACTTCTTTGCCATTGTTTCTTACACTGAACTTCGTCGTCCTCTTTCGCACTGGGAAAGAAATTTCAACGAGGCTCGTCTTTACTTCAGACGGCCAATCATCAAATAATTTGCCAAATGCGGGTCGATTCAGTTTTACCTTACCCATTATTTGTACCACGAGCAAAAAAAAAAAGAAAGTATGTCCACAAATGTGTGTTGTGCAGCGTTGCGAAAACCCGGCAGAACATGTAATCGGGTACCCCTATTTCCAAAGGTTTTCCACGAAAGCCACTTATATTCGCTACAACCAGTAGGTGACACAAGCTACCACCCCATAATGAAACACACAAGCTACTGTGCATCCAGCCCTCAACAAACCCGGCTAGGTACATGTATGAACCTAGTAAGGAAGGGCGGTTAACCTTTTGCTGCAAATAAAGTTAACTGGCTTCGAGCGAACGGGCCCGAATGCAACAAACTAATTTAATCAATCAATTAACAATAAGATGATCAATCATCATTTTCTTGTCTCTATACAGTGAGATCTTATTTAATATTTTGATTATATCTGACAGATCTGACAGTCAATCTTTCTTCCTTTGCCCTTATTTATTGCATAATTAATCAATCTTTATCCTTACAGTGTTTATTTATTCAATAAATATTCCAATAAAAATCAATCATTTATTGATAGAATCACCAATCAATCCATCAATCTTTTTTTTTCTTTCCTTATACGGCAAAAGGATTAATCAATCAATAATATGATGATCAATCTTTACTTTCTCATCTTTATTGCACTTGATCCATCTTTATTTCTGCTTTTTTACATCATACAATGAACCATTCAAATGTTAAATAAATAATTCAGACAGTCAATTTCCCTTCTTCTATCTTTTTTTAATTGAGTAATTAATAAATCAACTGATCAATCAATGAATCATTTGCAATCGGAGCGCTTCCCGGCGTTGACGGCACCGCGTCCTGTGAAGAAATAGTGCAACCTGCCTCTGCTGCGTTGCGCGAGGACAGCGTAGCAGATGTTGATGGCACTATTTCTCCACGGGGCGCAGCACCGTCGATGCAGAGAAGTACTCTGATTGCAAACCCAAGCTTAAAAACCCATCGAAGTTGTGCTGTTTTTCAGAAAACTGTAAAATGCAATGCATGCCTTTTATCGCACACCAATTTTTTCATTTTGTGTTTTTTGATGATGCTCAGCAAGTTTCCAAATGAAACCATGCCCTTAAACTCAATATTTACAAAATTAATTATGTGAAAATAATTAACAACTTAATTATCCCAAACTTTAATAATTTTCCCAAATAGACCCCTGGCCTAGAACCAAAATGACACAAGCCTTTTTCTGGTGCGCTGCGTAGTTTTCGCAATATCAAATTTGTCCACCTTTCGTGAAACTCCCCGTATATTAGTGACAATCATATGAATTTGAATCTCTACATTTGTTACAAACATTTTGTGATTTTTCAAGAAAGAATGCAATATTTTCTACAGTACCTTGATGTTACCACTGTTGATATACTGACAGTATCATAAATCAGTCACTCCTGAAATGCTGCCATTCAATAACTACCAGCATTTAATAAAAGCAGCATGTTCATGATTCCAGTCCGCCTACCCAAAAATCACACATCATTCTTTAGGGTGGTCAAGCATTAAAACAGCAGTTGAGAGGAGTAAAGAGGAAGACCACATTTAGTTACTAATATTCGAAAAGAGACAACTATAAGAATGGATGCCTACTTACATCAACAATGGCCGCCAAAGCTGATGAAAACTTCTCATTTTTGCTGGTCAGTATGACCGAGACAGTTTCAAGCGTTCTCCGTAGCGATGGCTCCGAAAGTGTCCACACAGACTGCAAGAAAGGAGTTGGTTAAAACTGGTAAAATGTTGACGATTACCGATTTGTCACAAAAACCTTTTTTCAACACAGCAATAGACAAGGCTGACCTAGTAGCCCAATTTATAGGTTGAAATAAACTATTTTTAGAAAGTTAATGTATTCGTAAATTTCAGCCCCCCATTCTTGGCAAAACACACTTCAGCAGAAGGAAAAAAACATGCACAACATGCTGTGTTTTTTGACCGCTGGTTTTGGCATCACTTTCATTTGCCGTTTTCTCTAACTATTCTGAAGTAAGCGATAATAGATAGTATGCTGGGACAAGTCGACTTCAAAGTATTCCAAAAATTGAGTTAGTTTGAGTAGCTCAGAGAACCACCAGAGCTCTGCTTTAAATACCGAAACATGAAATTACTTCTACAAATGCTTCTTCCCTAAGAAACATTTAAAAACATTCACAAAAGCTGCAACCCTCACAACATGTCAGTAAAGCTTTCTGAGACGCACCAATGTACATTAGTGTAAACTGTGCTACACTGCAGAAGATGCAGATGTGAGCATGTGGGTTAGCCTATAAGTGTTGGAGAAGGAACGCTGTAGGGATAGAAAAGGAGAGGTTGCTAAGAGATGAGAACAAAAAAACAGCATTGTACACCTTGCTGCCAACTGCTCTCTACAACCATGACTTACCCTATACCTTGTAAACAATGATGCACACACTTAGGCAATCCTTGGCACACACTAGTTGTGCATCAATGAAAGGCTCGTACGCACTAAAATGGTTAAACTGGAAAACCGCTACTTTGGGCGGTCGAGAAAATTTGAGAGTTCCAAGGAACCCGTGGAGGTACTCTGGAGTGCACCTGGGTTCCTAGGAAACAAGTCTGAGAGCCCATGCTTTAAGGCGTGCAAGCAAAGACAGACAAGGTGTAGATTAGTCACCTTGAGGAACGTGGACACGCGGTTGATGTCCGTTATGTAAGGCTTGAGGTCTTGCGCTTGGGAAGGACACGGCGAAGCCACGATGCACTGGGTCAGCACTGAACACAGTTTGCCCCGGAATTCCTCCTGCACCACACGACAGAGGTGTCACCACACAGGAGGGAGTCCCCAGTTTAAGAATGGAGGCGTTAAGTCGGGTCAGTTGGTACACGATTACGAAAAGGTGAAACAGCGTTAAAAAGACGGATGACACGAGGAACGGGGCACACATACAAGACACCGACCGTCAACCATTTCTTTCCAAAAGGGACGTAAAAGCAAAGCAAAGAGAAGGGAACCAAAGAGATTCAGACACACACAATGCATAAAAAACCGTCGTTGTACGTGTGCACGACGCTTCCTCATAAAATCCAACTTGTCGCCTAAGATACACAACGAAGACATGTGTGTGTCGGTGCCGCACCTTTCATGATTTTTGGAAACGAGATGGATTTATGAGGAGTGTGGTGTATCATCTGTGATACCTGAATTCTTGTATAACTTGTCAATGAAGAGTTATGTGCTTTCTCTATTTTTTTTTTTTCCTTTTTTGCATTATTTATAGAAAAATAAAAATTATTGTACAACTTGCACACAAGCACCTCCATACCTTTGCAAACCTGTACATGATTTTTTTTTTTTTTATGCAGTGAAAATTATTAGTAGTAATATCATTAGGTGATTAGGGCAGTTTCACCAAACACCTTTCCACTCCCGATTAGCTGCACATCGCACCAAGTTGATAAACAGTGCTTCCTTTCCTCATTAGTTTGTACGCAAACAATTACTTAGTAGCGTCGTTTACAACATTGGTGAAATGCAGAAGCATGCCGAGTGGCTCTGTTGATGACCCAGGTCGTATTTTACGAGCAAGGACGACCCAGGATGTATTTGGAATGCATAAACCCACGCCTACTCCAGCTTTTTTTCCTTTCAGAGTCGCCCTGGTAGCGTGGTCACTGACGCAACGACTTCTCGATCACCAGCTCGTCCCGAGTTGGAACAGAGACTGTTACGCATAAATATTGAGCACCAACCAATGCTCCTTTATGTTCCCAGCCGCTCCGGCCAGTACGATCGGTCGCGACCAGGAAGAACTCGAGCGATCTGGAAAACGCTGCCTCCGCGTATAATAATAATAGTAAGAATAACAATAACTTTTGTTTCCATCAATTATGATGGGGGGGCCCAAAATGAAAAAAAGCTGCAGTAGGCAGCTTGACGGGTCCTAGGGTCTCTTACACCGGTCAAGAGCAAGCATGCGGCGCACGGCAAAAGTGGACCAACATGGCATCTGGTGAGAGTTCAAATCGAAAGCGTGTCGCGTGAAACCGCCCCGTGGCGACTCTGTCGGCAACACGGGGTCCTCGAGGCTTGTCCTCACCTTTGGGAGGCACTGGGGGAAGCGTTCCAGCATGACGACCATGGAGCAGCAGACGGAGAGCGAGCCGCACGTCTCCTTGAGCAGGCTGATGCAGCGCGTCTGCACGACGCAGCACAGCTTGGGAAAGACGGGCTCCTGCTCCATCTGGGACAGCACTCCCGTGAGCAGCTGGAGCATCCTGCGACGAGGGACGAGTTAAGGCTGGTTCACACAGTCTCGTATTCTTGCGTTACAAAAGCTTACGTACGAGCCATAGGGACATTTGGGCTTTATATTAAGCCTGGCTACCAGTTCATGATACTAGAGACACAGATGTTTCGGTGACTTATGTGTCACAATAGAAAACGGTGCTGTGTGAACCAGCCTTTACACCCGGGATTTGACAAGCACTCGCTCGCGTGCTCGCTCAAGGAACGCCGTGGCAAAGAATAAGCCTGTCATACTGATGAAAACTCTACAGCTTCGTCTCCAAACGAAACAGTCATTGGTTTCAAAACTCTTGGAGTGTTTTTCGAAGAGAATGTGTCACTGGACAACCATGGAAATAGACCATAGATTTCCCGGTTTTAGCCAAAAAAAAGCCAATAAATGTCTTTCATGGTCGACAATATAAAATCTGTTAAACCCACAAAAACACAAATTTGAGGAGAACTGTCTCTCGGACTTTTGTTGGGCGCATACTTTTATTTCTCAAGTATCCTGCCAGTCCCGAATCAGTGGTATTACTGATCTAGGGGGACAGTGGCAAGAAAGTTAGATAAGCTAGTCAGCCATCATGAGTTGTAACAATCTCTTTGTTTTATTCAGTCTTCCTTGTGGCAGAAACATTTTGCTCGAAAATAATTAAATTTTCGTCACCACACGGAGCAGAAGGGTAACGAGATACAAAGAAAACGAAAAGCTCCAGATGATTACGAAGTGGAGGGTCGTAGGGTCGTACCTGTCTTTGTGAATGACTCCTGGTGAAGTAAGGGCCGTGATGAGGTGAGACTGGGTGAAGAACTGCGCCAGTGCACTCTTGTGATGTTCACAGAATGCTGTGAAAACCTTAGCAAAGAGTGGCCAGACAAAACACCTTGTCAGTAACCTTTCGAGCTGCACATGTAGTTTCTGAATGAATTGACTGACTCATCCACACCTCAATTCATTTGAAAAGAAAAAAAAAAGAGAATCTCTTTTGAGCAACTGAGGTCTCACATTGAGGATACTGAAAGAACCGAAGGTTGTTGTGACGGTTTCATGCAACGAAAGTGCCCCCTTTTTCTCTATCGGGCCAAAATTGCTACCCCAGGAAAAGTAAATATTGAAGTCATCAAACATCTGCACGTGCAGTGTACTAATAACTTTAAAAAATGTCCTGCTCTCAATTTAACAACGATTCAGATTTTTTTTAATTATAGGATAATGTAAAATTATAAAAATTATATTTTTCAAATATGAAAATATAAAAAGAAACATAAAAATGTTGTTTGCATCTTCCTTTGTCCCTGTCTGTATTTTTGCGCACTATTTATTTTTGATTATAAATGCCAAGAGTACAGACAATGGAGCCCGACTTTACTGTCACAAGAGACACAACTGACCTGAATGTTTTTCAGTATTTGCAAAATCAAATCTCGCACTATCTATGAGAAATAGACACTTATAACAATCAAAATATTTTTCAGGCCCACGTGAAAAAAGATGGAGAATACACGCAGATCAGAAGAGCTCCAGAGTTGCCCAACAGATGGTGCAAGTGCGTCATCTCATCGTAAGCAGTCACATGCTTACAGTAAAATGAAAGCTTGTGAACCAGCCCTTACATTATACATTTATTTTGCGGTGAAGAGAAAGGTGTGGACCTCCAGCCTGCCTTTACATTTACGCTCTGAATTCGCATCAGTATGTAAGCGTGCGTAACAACGGATGGCACTCTCCATCCACCAAAAAAGCTGCTCACCGAAATGCCCCCATTCTGAAGGAATTCTGTCTCTCCAGTGGTAGCAAGGCTCCACGAAACCTCTAGCAGCGACTCGCAGTCGTCGGGAGCCATTGGCTGAGACGCTGCCGGTATCAGCTTCTTTTCGATTAGATTCTGCTTCACATCTTCGGGGTGATCGGACTTTGCGATTCCTGCGAGGATCCGATGCATCTTGGACGCTAAAAAAAGAATGAACAAAACACCTTTAGTTTATACACAATGCAGGATGGATGGATGAATGGATGCATGACAGATGTTATTTTAATAGGTTGTTGACTTGCGCCACCTATCCGAAGAGTAATTTTAGGTCTAAATTAACAAATGTTTGAGCCAATTGAAAAGATTATGGCAAATTATTAGAAATTGAGTTGCATACATGAAATGTTCATGCACCACAAATGTTTAGCGACTCTCTGAGTTTCCAGACACCAGACACTTACGTTCACGACACTCTTCATCAGATAGTTTAACGCATACCATGTGTACACTTGATAGTCGTTCCTAGAATGTAGCACTACCGCTAATTGGGCCGATAATGGCAATCTTCCAGAGCCTTCCACACTCTCGAGCTCCTCTCCCTCGGTGCGCACAGGTGGTTGAGCTCCTCCTCGCCGACCCCTCTAGTCACATGACCACCCCATTAACCAATCAGCGTCGAGATTCACGGCCACGCCTTTATCTGGGCTTCACGAAATGCTGAACACCTAGCCAAAGAATGTTTCACAATAATAAAATTTAACTTCTATTCATCCCTTCATTTTTGTCACCACTTACAGCAACCAGCCGGTTTCTATCAAGAGATACTTGTAAAGAAATAGATCTACAATCATTGCCTGTAGATAATTTGATCAAGGTTAGTTCCAAAGCAGGAATGCTCTGTGATAGGTTGAAGCAAAACCGATGCTGAAACAACATGCTGGGAATTGAGAATGAACAAGGAGCAAAGAGTGACACGGCAACACAGGTAAAGCTTCTTCGTTTGTGTCACCTGTGTCGCCTGTGTATTAGTTTATCTAAATGCGCGTAGGCATTCCAGAACCAAAATGAGAGATAATATAACCACGAAAATTGCGACATCGCGAGTTTGTTACAATTACTACTAAGGCGGCCCTAAAACAATCTTGTTTGGGGGATCGAAAGAGCGGCAATCAAAAATTAATTAGTAAAAAAACACAAAAAAACAGTTGTTTTTTGTTTGATCTAAGTTATTTTGATATCTTAGTTTCCGGCACCTAATAAGAAGAAAACAGAAAGTTGAATTTGCGTCAAATATCCTGTGATCTTCACGCTTCTGGAACCACGAAGTGTTTTAGTTACCTGGGGTTTTAGCGTCCGGCAATCCAACCCTCCTATCCGTAGTTAGTTCTGGGAGGTCATGCTTTACGATATCAGGCGCGTAAGATCCAGTCAGCACCGAAACACGAGTTAGCAGCGATTCATGGACTGCCCAAGGTTCACCGAAAACAGCTGATATCACTCCTTGCTGAGGTCACGATCTTCTTGACGGTATCCCATGTTCCGAGAAAGTGCAGCATGGCAGACGGCAGCACAAGTTTGCGAGCACCACATCGGCCACAATGGCAGCTGTCTCGGACAGGCACAAACTGATTAATAGAATTAATTAAACGCCACTGAGAGATCGAGCGCTCGAGTTCTCCCAGTCACGCTGAATAAGAGCGGTGTGGATAGATACATGAACACATAGTATACGTGAAGTGTAGACTATGTAAGCGTCTAAACCATAACGTGGACGCCTTAATAGGGCGGCGTACTGCGCCATCTAGTTGGTGCGGTTAAAGTAATGATGCGAAAAACAAAAGTATTGTTTCATGTTTGTTTAAAGAGCAGTTTTATCCTACGCGAGAAGAAATAAGCCGAGCCTAAATTACGCCACTGGAAGAACGCATCGAATGGTTGAACAGTTCAGCTATTTTCACGATTTCTTTGTGCGAGTGAACTTTTGAGGTGTGTCCGTTCTTGTGCACTGTGAAGAGCAATCACCGATAAAAAGTAGTGAGAAGTAATGGATGCCGACTCTAGAGAAAATTATATTTATTTTCATATCACCAAAACAATATCTCCTCTTAACTCAATCAAGCCAGACTGTGACAACATGAAGCCGAGGAATAAAAGCCAAGTACCGCCTTTACAAATCAAAAACCCACATGTAGATGAAAACATGGCAATGCATTTATATGCATTATATTCATTCTATTATTTTTTTTTTTTTGCACTTAAGGTATGACTTTGCATATATCTGCACATATTGAGCAAAACACTATTTTGTGCATAAGTACCACAAATATGTGATCACCAAATCGGCCAAATGCAATTTTATAAGAAGCTGGCACCTTCTTCCCACATGCACGACTGCACACATTTTGCTCCAATACAGTCAAAGCACCTCAGGCCTGTTCAGTGCCAGCTCTTCTTGGCCCCAAAATCTCCCCGTAACTAGGAACCTCCACATTCTAATTCAGTGACATGCCCCAGGCAGAGCTTCGTCTAAAAAAACCACAGGCAGCTCAACTGCTTGGTCAATGCAGGCACACAAGTGATCATTATTCCGCAGTCTCGTCAAAGCACGGAATGCCTAAAAGACATCCCTGTCCAGTCCCAGCGACTGGCTGATCTGCTGGAGGTAGTTGTGCTTAAGCGGCAGCAGGTACTGCCTTTCATCAGGCACTTTTCCGCACTGTCGGTCCGTCTCGTTAAGTCTCCTATTAGAAATCACAGTAGACGCCACGCCAGGTACATCGCTGCTGACAACACTGTGCATGTCTTCTTTCACCTGTTGCTCAGCAGCTGTCCTCAAGAGGCGGATGATCGGCAGGATGTGCCCTTCCGTCGTGAAGACGTATTTGGCGAACCGCTTGTTCACCGGATTGTCAGTGTCAAAAAGGAGGTACAGGTATTTGCAAGTCTCGCTGAGGAAGAAACTTTCCATGCGGTCCTCGAGTGACTTGTCTTGGACGTTGTGTATGGTCGCATATCCACAGTCCGCCTTGGTGAAGTTGTTAAGACTCTGGAGGATGTCCCGTCCCACATGGAGATAGAAAGGGTTCTTTGTCGCCCGATAGAGAAGGTAGGTCGACTCTATCAGCTCGGGTCTGAGCGGGTAAAAGGCCAGGTCAGGGGAGACCTTCTGCCAGTTGAAGCGTTCCGGGAGGGCCCCGAACCGCCTCCATATGGCATAGAAGAGAGCGTGGCTGCAGATGGCTTCCTCGATGTCCCCCATCAAGACCTGGATGCCCGAGAACGATGCCTGGAGGGAATCGATCCACAGGGTTGACGTCGAGCCATCGTGCATGTTGACGTTGACGTAGAGCGGATGATCGCCACGACCCTCGTTGCACAGCAGCCTCCCTTTACGCATGTACTGCTTGATAAGGCTGTAGCTCTCGTTGAACATGCGGAAGTCTTCAACGTCCCCAAACAGGATGTAGGTCTTGAGCAGGTACTCATAGAAAGAGTCCAAGCCTGCTCCAATGCCACTCATCTTCCCGATCCATTCGCCGGTGTTGACGTCAACGATGTTGCCCAGAAGACCCGTGTCCTTCGCCCTGAGGTCCCACAGGGCCCTTGTGGCCCTCCGGGCCACAGTCTCAAAGACCTTATTCCCAACCAGCCTGCTCAAGACTCCGAACTCTAGGAGTAACGACCCCGCACCCGCGGTACAGGTGTGGGTTGAAACGCCAGGCGGGACTCCAGTCCGCAGGTTGACGCGAGGGTAGGGTATCCCTGTCCTCGTGTTCTTGAAGGCCGGCAGCAGCCTGGTGGCGAGATCATTGGACAGCCTTAGAAGGTCGTCCTTGTAGCCATCTGGTCGGAGGTCCCCAAACGGCTGCTCTTCGTCGGTGATTAGGAGGTGAGCAGACAGCAGGGCGCCGAGGAGCCGGATGTTAGCCTCGAACACCTGAATCACGTTGTCCTTGTCGAAGGAGACGTTGTCTAGCACCAGCTGGACGGCGCGCTTGAACTCCGTCACGTTCCGCATCACCGCCAGAGTGTCCAAGGCGTCGACGAGGGTGAGCGAGTAGTCGCCGAGGACGTCGTTGATGTTGATGTTGGACGGATCGTCGTAGTCGGGACCCCTGCCTGTGCAGTAGATGGGGTTCAGCTCGTCCTTGGGGAAGGCGTACTTCATGTAGCTGTCATAAGCAAACTCGAACATGAGCTTCGCCTCTTGCGCCATTTCCAGGCGGAGTTTCTCGGGGAAGCTGCCGTACTTGCGGTCGTAGAAGCCCGGCTTGTAGAAGAAGACATCGTAGCTCGCAGCGGGTAGGCCGAGGCTGACCAACGCGGCGATGATGGTGAGCGAGGCTCGCGCCGCCCGGCACATGACGATCAGCCGTCGACGAAAACGGGAGAACTTCGCGTCGGCTGTGTCGTCATCTCGTACGCGAGCTACGTGGACTTATGAGCGGAGGCCAACACATGTCGCTGCGCTGTCAAAGGGTGCGCCTTGCGGCTCCGGTGTCGCGTAGAGGACATGCCGTGGGTCATCGGCGGTCGCAGCCGTTGAGTTTCGGGGTCTGGTTCTCCTCGAATTTCTGCCGTGACGTTTTGTTTCCTCTTAAAGCGACCCCATTACGACCCGTGCCCCATGTCACAAGCAGCCCACCCACTGCCCCATACCTTGGATTGGATTCGACTTTGGATTCTTGTGGCTGTTGTATGTCGATATGGCTGCTCGGCCTGCTTTCGGTTTCGCCTGTTAGATACCAAGCATAAAATACAAGTTTTAACTAAAATAATCGAAGAGACCTAAATTCTCTTGTAATTGGCTATATTGTATTTGAATAGGAGTTTATTTAAATCTTAAGAAATCAGAAGTCTCATTTTCTTGTCGTATGAATTGTTTCGGTTCCGATGCCCCGCACCCTTACGCGCTTTACGAGACAAAGTCTTGCACAAATTTCACTCCCACCCACCCACCCACCCACACACACACACACAATAAATCAAATCAATCTTTATTTTCATTTGTGCTTTATGTTTGTTTTTGTCTTCGGTCTTGTCAGTTTCCACGCTAACATACTCGCTTCCCCAACATCGATGTTGAAGAGTGCTGCTTGAAGAGAGCGTTCGGCGATGCCTAGTTTATTTTTGCCGCAAAAAAGACCGTGCAAATTTTCTTTTGTGACACCCTGTACATATTTTTTTTAAATTATCACGTAAGATTGTGCAACTTTGCACAACACTAGGTTACTGAAGAACCTCTGGCGCAGCCGATGGTCGATCGATTATCGGTTTTCACAGCTGCAAATTTCTCACAATGCGTGTTTGGCGAAATATTTCCGTCTCTTACATCTACGACGCAAAAAAACTCAACACAAAATACGTGGTTTTTATCATCATCTTCAAGGTGCGCAGCAACGACACAAGTTGAACCGCTGTGTGTGATGACATTTTATGACCTGTTTGCGTAGAGCGACACATGTTTTTTTGCACTACTAGACACAGACGCTACGCATCATGGAGCTTCAACTCCGTCAAGATACAAAAATCAAGGCAGGTTCACGCGTTTACGTTTGATTAGAACTGCTTACGACACAAGATAACATGCTGGCGCCATCCATCGTGTAACCCTGGATCATTTTTTATGCATCATTGTTTCACCGAGGGCTTAAAGGGGCAGTGCAACAATATTCAATTGGAATGTTTTTCACTTTACACGAGCTTACTGGCACTAATGGGACTCAAGGATACTCGCACGCAATGCCACTGACCAAGAAACTCTTTTTTTGCGCTGTAATTTTGAGGACAAAACCGAGCGTTTTCATTCAATCTCTCCTTCGTAAAACCTGATGACGTAGCTCGGCGGTAGCAGTACCGCCCGGTGACGATATTTGAATGCGGCTCATAGATTGGACCCGAGCATTGCGTGGGCACTCGATTTGGGCTCGTGATAATCTATAGCTCGAGAAGCATTCGGGTAGTGTCCTGTGTCCAATCGCTGCAATGACGACAACAGCCGAACCATAACAGTGCCTGGAACTCAGCGCGTGTCCTGTGCCTTGCCAACCCCAGCGCATGGCTATGATCAACATTGGCTCCAGATCACGTGCCCGCTTGTTCTGGCTGCGAGTTGAGAGGATGAATTCTGCTCGTTTTTTCTTTATTTTTTTCTGCGACTTCGATAGCTTGTAGTCAAAGACGAACGGGTATTTTACAGGTCATTAACGTCAGGGATTCATTCTAAGCGGTATTTGCGCAAAATACAAAAATCGTTGCATCGCCCCTTTAAAAAGTTCCGAAAATGTTCCAAGCAATCATTTCTCATTGATTGTGCGCAGATACGATCTCGCAAATACTCCAAAACCTTCAGTCTAGTCATATGCAGGTCGGAGCTGTGTTCCAAGGCTAAGCAAATAAATGGCACAAGTGCGTCATCTCGTCGTGCGCAGTCAGAGGTTTACGTAAAGCAGTCAAACACAAATGCGCAAACCAACCTTAGCAGATAGAAAAAAGATGCCAGGGTTCGATTGAAAGCAGACAATATTAGTCGTCAATAATCGACAGGCTTAGTCCGGCAGCATTTTCTCACTGAAATCTTCAGAAATTCGACTCCAACTTTTGAAACGGACAGCGTTAGGTTCCAGAAACTTTGGCATCTTATCTCAAACCACTACAGCTACATCTGGGTGAAGTCTCAAACTGTCGTGATGTACAGTTCAATTTGGTCACCTTTCTTACAAACCTGACAGCTGAGATATCCAGACAAACCTTCAAACAAAGAGTGGATAGCTGCCAACGCCCAGTCGCAGCCCTGAAAAGCCAGACATCCAGCACAAACCGTAGAAAGGCAGGCTTTATTGGTTCACTAGATGCATATACAGACAATTAAACGGAGGCACTATCCCCAGCCACATTGTTGAAAAGACACATCGGACACAGCATGGTCGGTGGTTGGAGCACCTCAATGTTCCATGCGCACAACACCCAGGATCGCCCGGCCCAGAGTGTGCAGCTTCTTGACGATGACACAACACACAAATCGGTTGGCTCACATGACCCGAAACTTGTAGAAGTCCATCAGCAGTTTACACAGGTTGATGTTGCCTGCCAAAGTCAACAGGTAGATGACAAACAAAAGCACCAGCGGATAGAGGAACACCTGGCTGTTCTTCAGAATTGGAAGTGCTGCAAAAGATGCCACAAGCCACTACTGACACTCTGAATCCGATAGTAAAAACATCAATAATAACATTGTTACAATGCTTGGGAAAGCAAGAAAAGACGTCTATTGATGGGGGGTTTTAATTTGAACTGACAATCGCTCGCGCACTGCTCTGGCAGTGCTTTCTTTCGCCCAGCCTTTGCTAAGGACGCGCCTTTTAGCAAGCCGACCCTGATCATCAGTAAACAGTGGGAGAGGTCGCTGCGAAAAATTTCACTGCAGCGAAAGGCCGAAGCCGCCAAAGCCCTGCCGATAGTAGAGGAATGGTGAGACAGCATCGGAGGAACACTTGAGAGAAACGCAAAAATCGGCAGAACAGTAACAATAGGTAAAATTAGACGAGCAAGAATATCACGAAAGAAACAAAGCAATTTCATGTACCAAGTGAATAACGAGACCAAAGTACCTTTCTTACCTCCTATTCAGTAACGTGAACTGCAAGGGAATAATGAGCATGACATGCCACCTGCTCAGACTAACAAAAAAAAATATATATATTTTCGGGTTAAAACTTTTTTTGAGACAGACTCGTCACTATTTTTTGGCCAAAATTATTGGGAGCGCAGTTTGTCTGAAAACAACTATACCCGTTTTCACCTCAAGAACCGAAGTAAAAAAAGTCCACTCCTCGTGGAGTATTACTAATTACCCCCATTATGTTGAGAATTACGGTATATGTAGGGCCATTTTAGATTAGATATATGTTATCTTATCAAGACGCACGCGTTTCAAATGCCAAAAGCATGGCTTCTTCCTCCGACAAGCAAATCTCGTAAGAACTACTTCGCGCCGCCTATGAACAATGCGCAAAACTTGCTTTTTTTTTGAGGTGAAGACGGGTATAGGCATGCAGTTGTTCCGTCTTTCCCGGTTTTGAAACAGCAACACTCGGATTTCAACCTACCACTTCCTTGAAAAAGCCATGCGTGCGAGCGCATTTTAACCATCCAGGCAGCTAGCCATGCAAACCCCGTGACAACAATTTGCGGCTCAGAACCTAGCACTACTGCACAGCGGGAACAGCCATGAGCCATTTTTAAGATCTCGGCGTATGGGATGGCCGGAGGAGAGCTTTAAGCACCAATACTCTCGGAGGCCACGGCTCTGACCACAAAGTTATTTCCCGACAGTTGCCATCACGGACAGAAACCCTAGGAACTACTTGACACGACGAGGAAATATTTACTCTATTTAATTCATGCGCAAGACTGCACGAGAAAAAAGACAAGGACGCGAGTAGCGGTGCGAAGATAAAGGGTAAAAAAAAAACGCAAAGAGTAAAAGTACTTGCTGTGGTGGTGAGGGGCAACGAAGCAAAGATGACTGCACTTCCCAGTCAGCAATGTTCGCTTACATCCCGCCATAGCTAACTAGCCGCATTTATGCCGAGGCCATCGTTGGTCCCAACACTACTACGTATCACTAAAAGTGGGCTATCTTTTGGCGTTATTTGTTTTCTTTCCAGATCCTATCCTTTACGTTCACACACCACTCACATCCTTCTTGCCTTCTTTTCTCGTGCACAAAAACATCAGCTGCTATGCTTCCTTTTACAGTAACATGGCAAAGAGTGAACGCCACTGTCCCCTTTACACTAATTGGAGCGACAGAGGCGAAGCACGTGACGGCCCACATTAAAGGTGCGAGAGCGTAACCCAGGCAGTTGGAGGAGTGGGAGAGAAGAAACTCCTCTCTTACCTGGACCTCTCTTGCCTGTCCCCAAGTGTTGCTTTCCTCGCCCTAGAAGATTGGCCCATCACTCGAAATTCATACAAAAGCGGCTTCCCTCCCTATCCAGCCATGGCTTTGACTGCACTGCTCGCAACTACCTGGTGAACGCGCTGATCGGCTCAAAAGGACCGTAGTCTTCGCTGTTTGCCAAGTTACGGCGAGACGAAGTGCGGCAGCGCTTGTTTTGTCCACTTCTTAACCTTCTCCTTGGCCTTAGCTTTAGGTATTTGTCTTTCGCTAACTTTTACCCCGCTCGACCTACAGTTCACATCAAATCTATGTGAAGCTCTCGTATCGTGGAGGTTTCTAGGGAATGCAAACGCGAGGAAAACGCAGACGAAAAATATGACAAGCTTTTCCTAGACACATTGCCGTCGAGTCTACTACGACTGAAAGGCGACGGTGACTATTTTAGATCGGCATCGCCGCCGTAGGTGCCCCATACTTGTCGACTTGAGTAAGGACTCACCGCTGTAGCCAAGGAACGTGATGTAGATGTAGTAGCCCAGGGCAATGAACCACAACGTGTTTCCAAAGAGGCGCGAGATGAACCACGGGTGTTGGATGAACACTGCGAAATAAAAACAGGCAGAATAGCAGATGTGATTGACGGAAGCTTACCCCGCTATAGCTTTTGGTGGATCGATATATATCATTAAATTGAGTTACTGGCCCCCAGAAGCCAGTTACTTCACTACGTGTATTGCAAATTTCTATAAAGGTGGAGTGCAAGCCCGCATACATGGTATGCAGGCCAGGGCTTGTACAAGTGTGTAGCTTTAACAGTATTACTATTAAAGAGGCTTTACATTAATGTTTTGTATAGTATACAAAAAAGTTTAACTCTTGATCAGCTAGGTGGCACAAGCTGTCACCAAATTAAAAGGACCGAGCAATATGCATCCATAAATCCCACCATGATAGCAGGTAAAGTCAAAGCATGAAGCTTGCACACCTAGCTTCTGGTAACAAGCTTTCTTTTTTAATTGTAACTCGTTCAAATCCAGCATGTAGGTGTATTTCTTAACGCTGATTTTGAATTAGCAGTCATATTTAAGATATGTATTTTCCAAATAAGGGATATTACAAAATTTAACTTCTTAATTTGGGCATTCCTTACAGGCCATTTGGGTGATTCCTAAATAAATATCTTTTAAAAACTATATATGGGAATAAAGCTGAAAAAATCTCTCCCACAGTTTCTCACACTTTAAACATGACACCTGACACTAAAAAAATGTTGTTTCCTAAGCAACTAGAGACTGAATTTCATACCATATTCATATTTTTTAAAGAGATATTCCAGGTTGAGAAGGCTACAAAATTTAGAAATGTTAAAACTAACAACTTTGCAAAATATGAAATAAAATGTGCATGGGCGCTTTCCTTTGAGAAACCGTTTCGGACACATCTTTGCAACGTATGGTCTCAATAAAAATCCCTTACAACGTATATAGAAAACTTGGGAGAGTGTTTAAAAACAACGGCGACAATGATTTCTGGCCATACACGAAGAAGAAGAGAGATGCGAAAGCAGAGCAGCCGCAATTCACCGTTGAAGAAGAAAAGTTGGAAGACGTGCAGAATGACGAGCAGAGGGAAAAAGGCGTTGAGATGCACATCAAATGCGTAGCCCCACTCCACATCTTCCGTTCGGCACGTCGGCTTCCGCAGGTACTTGTTGCTGACCATCCTGGGAACACAAGGCACGTGCACGCACGAAGAGGAAACTGTGAAAACCCGAACCTACTTTAGACGGAACATATAGTTGGTTGCAACGCAAGATTTTAGCCCACAAAAAATGAAGATCCACCCACACAGCAGAGGGCTGGTGCACCGACGGCCTTCTTCCAGTAAAATAGTGCGCAGTGCAAACACCACTGCGCTGACGAGTTCCCAGATTATACAACATTAATTTCCAAGCAACTGTTTTTGGTTAAAGGTGGGGTTCCGTGCTTTCGGTAAATACCAGTGAACACCCCCGATAAATGACTCCTAAAGTGGTTCTCTCGGTACCGAAGAAAACCCAAAAGCCCCCGAATCGAAGCTGTCCTTGATTAGGGAAATATTTGGGTTTGGAAAAAAAAACTTTTATATGCAACTTTTTTTTTTTTTTTCTTTTGTGAACCTGGACACGATTTATACTGTCTTTGAGGTTGCTTCTTTCTTACGTCCCTGGCCCCGTCTCCCTCTGTTCTAGGGTACCTTGATGATGTTTTTTTAAGTATGTGGTTCAAGGGAGTATTGTAAAATCCGGGGGGAGAGCCCACTCCCTTTTCACTGAAAACTGGGTTAATCTAGATATGGGCACTTGTCTCACCAAATCAGGCGGTTAACATATAATTTACAGAATTTCAAAGTTTAGGAAATGTTAATAGCAGGCACTTGAACGAAGTGGGCGCTTCTGTGGTATTTTACAGTAAGTTCCACGGACTGGGGGGGGAAAGAGGACACAAGGGCGGGGGTAACAAATTTATAAATAGCATGCAGTTGTTTTGTAACATTTGCACTGATCAACCCCAATTTCTTGCCTGGCACTAAACACAAAAAAATAAATAAATAATTTGCAGAAAAATAAATTTTGAAAACAGGGAACCCTAGTCATAGGCCCCTCTAGGTTATAGACCATTTGAGGTTATAGACCAGAGGTTCACCATTGAAGGGTCGTGAAACCCTTGGGGTCCCTGAAGAGGGCTTTCTTAGAGCGCTCAAAGCCCTCAGCTGTCAGTCAAGTCAAGCAATAATCCTTTTTTTTTTTTCATTGCTGCTGTTCTTTTTTAAGCTAAATAAACCAAACCATGCTCATCAAATGAGTAGAGTTGATTACCATTCTTCATTTCAGAACTTCAAACTTGGTTTGCACGAATTTAATTTTCTTTACCCTTCTGCCATTGTAAATGTCCAATAATTTCCCTTCACCCTAGGCGGATGGGGATCCTCCATCTCTTCCACTGATCCGAAAGGGGGTCCCTGAAACTTATGAGGTTGAGAACCCCTGCCGCAGATCATGGAATCTCAAACTGGGTTCCTGGGAGCTCAGGAGTTCCCTATAATACCATCATGAATTCCCCAGAGTTCCCCATGGGTCCCTCAGAACACCCTCATGGTTCCTCAGAGTTCCCCCACAGTACTACCATGGGTTCTCCCGAATTCCCCATGCCAGGGTACCCTCGCTGGTATGCACCCCGTCTCTGTCCCTACATAATGCTTTCCCTGTATAAAGCCCGATTCACACGATGTGATTTTACTCGCAATTTCGGGAGTGCAGCTGTGAGCACCGCAGCTTCCGCCACTTTCTTTGCCGCAAGAGCGACGTCGCAACTGCTAAATCGCAAGCAAAATCGCACCCTGTGAATCCGGCTTATGCACTCTTTTAGTAAATCTGATCCACCCATTTCATGACAATGAGCAACTCACTCCCCCAAATTACTGTTTAGAAGGCACATACACTTTTGCTCCGCTTTATTGCATTGATGCCGAGGCCCAAAAAGGTTTCCTCTACTGCCAATCACAGAAAGGTCAAAGAAATGAAAAAGTCGGAGGACCTGGCCATAAATAACACCGATTTCCAATTAACTGCAAGCTACAGACAGTTATAGACCCTCAAGATTATAGACCACTGCCAGCTACAGCATTTGTCTACATGATGCACGGTCTGCCTACTTTCCGAAGCAACGAACGTGCACACGACGAGCTGCGTAAATGGCACGCTAGGTAGTAATTTTGTAAATGCTAAAACAGAGTGTAGGAGCGCGTGTTTAGCAGCATCCCCTTACGCAACATCAGAGAAATGGTGCATTTTTTATGGAGTGGCGGAGCAATACCATTTTCCCCTGTGACTTTGGGGACAGAGCCTCTTTTTGCGAAGGCTGTGCTTCCGAGTGCACCTGCATACCTTATGCTGCAAGTGCAACTGCATGTATGGATGAAACCATAGCCATTCAATTTCCATTTTCTCACCAGAGTGCAGTGGCAATGAGCACTCCAACACCGATGCAATCGATGAAGATGACCCAAAGGAGGAACTTGAGGAACCCGAGAAAGTGGATGCCCAGGACAAGCACAAAGACTGCCGAAGAAGCTGCAATAAAAGTTGACACTACAACTTCGCGTCGTTGAAGAAAGCGGTGATAAAAAACAACAAAAAAACTGTAGACGTAGACGAAACTTGGAAACTTACGAGTGCCAAGAGGTATCGAGTGTGAGGAATTTACCACAAAACCGGGTACACAAGTTTCTGTTTTTGCTGTATGCCCCCCCCCCGGCGTCAACGAGACGCCGAAGACAGACTCGCTTACCTCACAAAATTGCGATAATACACAACCTATATTTTCTTATTTAAGATCTGACGAAAAGAAGTCACAGCATGTGCCTTCTTTTTATTACCTTTTTTTAAAAAAAAAGGCATGTGTTGCAACCTTTAAGACATTTTCTAAAAGCAATGTAGGTCATTTGAGGCCAGAATTTTTGTACTTTTAGGACGCTTAGAGCATGCAGAATGAGATATCTCCATGAAAAGACAAACACGGACACCTCTTTATCGCCCCTTTAGCGAATGGTAGAGGAAAACAAATTAGAACGGTGTCAAAAGTGTGGCCATACCTATGAGCCAAAGTCCAAGAAGAACCAGGAATGCAGGGTCGTCCCTTGCAAACTGGTCCTTTGTTTCTGAAAAAAAGAAAAGAGAGCAGAGATGTGTGAAATAAGAACTGCCAAATCAGCATGGCTCTTGAAACATCTGTGCCTCAATTCAGT
Source organism: Ixodes scapularis (assembly GCF_016920785.2). NCBI lineage: Eukaryota > Metazoa > Arthropoda > Arachnida > Ixodida > Ixodidae > Ixodes > Ixodes scapularis. Next base: position 77,111,480 of record NW_024609839.1, on the reverse strand, counting down.
GCTGCTTCAAATCACTTTCGAAAAAAAAAAAAAAAAGCTTATTAGCAACATTTAGAAGAAACTGAAAGGTGTGTTCATCCCACACCCCTGCTTTCCCCTTGGCTGTTTTGGACGAGCCAAGCTCGTTCAGAGCTTAGTTAAGTGCTGCCCAGAGATGGAAGCACATGTACTGCAAAGTTTTAATGCACACGCCTTTTAAAAATGACAACCAATGGTGGAAACGTGCAACCCTGGCTGCACATGCAATAAAAATTCAGAAAAACAATTTAAAGCCGAGAACTGTAAAAAAAAAAAAAAAGGCTAAGAGGCTAAGTTTAACAGTGCACCTTTATAAGGATTGCTCAGTAGGTAGCATCCTCTCTCCCCCTAATCGACTCTCCTTCCTCTTACGAGGGATTACATGTACCACACAAAGTTAAAATGCAATGCATACACTATGCTGGAGGTAACAATACACGTGCCTATATTGCCCAAAAAAAAAGAAAAAAAAGAAAGAAAAGAATGAACACTTTTTGAGTGGAGCAAGGGGGGGTAAACCATAAAACACCGTGCGAGCGATCACATTGAAGTTGAAGGTAATCACGAAAAAATCAGGATGAGGACTTGTTCTATCCAAGAGCAGAAAAGCAGAACGGAAACGTGATAGGGCAGGCCCTCGATTTCGATCGGACAGGACGGTGTAGGAGCAGGACAGGGGTCTGGTGGTACCTTTGCTTTTTAAGCCGTTTTTGAAAAGCCAGTCTTGTGCCGGCACTCTCGCGTCAGGCTTCACCGCATTGCATCGACACATGCACATAAGGCTTCACCGCTTTGCACCGGCTTCTCAAAAAAGCAGATGACACAGAGGTTAGCCCAGTGGGTTCGGAAGTTTGCAGGGACGAATGCTGTTTTTTGCCCATATTTCAAATGCTTTAAAAGTAGGTGGTGAGCACTTACTGCAACATGGGCACGAGCTCAGCATTTTATGATACTTCATCTTCACTTTTGTGGGCACCTACCTCAACTGAGGTTGTTGGTTGAGAGCTAGCTGTTTTACTGGGAGAACATAATAGCGCTTCACGACAGTAGGAACAGGACAACACAATGCGCTAACTTCAACTGGTTTAATCGTCAGATAATCAAGGGTATAAATACTCCGCATCATAATGCCATTCAGCCAATCCCATGCCACGCCACTGATCGCAAGAACTGTGTTTCCTTGTCGCCCAAATCGATCGACGCCACGCTGACACATCGATCCCCGTAGTTTTTTATCAGGTCTGCCTCTATAATTTCCCTTACCGTCTTATCTTATTGTTTTCTAACAACAGTGCATAAGGCATTGGAGGCTCATTAGTGTGGAAACATTTAGAAAATAAAAATAAAAGTTACTCACGCTTACGGTACTGAAAGTTGCGGTACCTGAAATGAACAATCATTAGAAAGCATGAGGTCTTGGCACAGTGCATTGCACCCTGCACAAGTTTACAACAAAAAAGAAAAAAAAGAAATGTGAAGATTGAGCAGTTTAAAAAGTTTACTTCTTGGAATCTGAAAATCATTTACATGCTAGTATGCATCTTGATTTTAGAGGAACAAGAGACTCTAGTATAGTGCACTACTGTGAAAACTTTTAGAACATTTTTCTAAGTAACCGAGTTTGGGAAACCCAAAAAGTGCATGCTCACCATGTTTCTATGCCGTGGAGTAGACCAGCGACAGTATTAAATATTTTGTGAAATCAGAAGAAAAGATAACTGCCAGCACTGCATGTGATCGTGCCATCTATAATCTGTAGTGTCAAATATTCTGCATGGGTTTGCTGGCAACCAAACAATGAATATCACTTCCAAATTTAGATTCAGGAGATGTACTATTGGGCTGGGATTTTGGTGTTTTGTCGTCACTGCCGGGTTTACCTTCTTGTAAAGTCTCAGCGATGTGTCATGCACAGTTCATTTATACAAGCGAAGAATTTCTGTACGCTCTCGTTGCAGCACCCTGTATATCTATTATCATCAAAGCAGGTACGTAAGAGAGATGGTTGGGAAGAGATATTACAACAGTTGAGCAAGGGGAAGGACAGCACTATGGATCTTGGCATTTGTGTTTGCGCTGTCCCTCCCCATGCTCCAGGGTTACAGTGTCTGCAAATTTACTATGTTTGAGTCAAACAGATTGTTCGCCTGTGACCACAAAAAATTGGCTTTTCGACGCATCAAGCTAAGATTTGGTACAGATGTGGCCAAAGACTGTGTATTTTTGTGTATTGAAGTTTTAAAGAAATGAGCTTACTTGAGTAGAGTCAAAAATTAAAAGCCTGTTTTCACTATCTATGGCGCCCATCTGCTGTCAGAAGGCGTTCGATTGGTGCGCAAGAGCCAACAGATGCAGGCGGGTAAGAGCGGTGTGCAAACACTAATCTCCAAAACAGACAATGTTTTTAAGTCAAATGCGGCGCCGGCTTTTTTTGCTGTACAACACAATTTTGTTGTTCTTACTAATAAAACACACCAAATGAACACGAAAACCGATATTCTTTGTAGGGCTATTTCGACTATGTGCCAACAGGTGCCGCCATCCGTTGCATCACCCAGACGTCTTTCATTTCCAGATGGCTGCCACAGGCAGCGAATCCACACTCTTCGTTTTTTTATGCTTTACACGGGTACGTTCATTGTTTGAAATTTTGCAGCACAAAATGCACCCTCTTTGGCCACCTCTGTACCAAATCTTAGCGTGATGCATTGGGAAACCAATTTATGCAGTCCCTTCAAAGCGCCAACAATTCATTTGACTCACGCGGTATGTTCTGTGCTGCCGCGCACCGTGTACTTACACTTTCTGCGGAGAGATGAAGAGGTAGAGCATCTGCCACAGGGCAAACTGGAAGTCCATGTGCCGCACGTGGACCAGCCTCCGAAGAAACTTGGAGCCTTTGTCCTTGGCACTCCGTTTCTCCATATGGTTGGGTATCGGGGAGGGCAGCGGAGAACTCGAATAGCGGATTCCTGTCGTACTCATTGTGTCCTGCAATACAAGGTCCTCTGTGGAACAAAGACACGTCCACAGCACAGCTCAGTGCTGACATTCGTTGCGCCAAACAACATTTCATAGAACAACAACTTTTCTTTTTACAGCGACAGCCATTATAGGCTAGGTTTTGGAGCCGTTGTGACTGGGGAATTTCTCCGCCACAATGACGGCCACCGCATGTGCGGCAGGGTGTTCGTCTGCCGTCACAGTTTGATTCGAGAGCACGGCAAAGGTCTGGGAATCATTTTTTAATGATTCCCTTTGTCAAAGAACATCTTGCTACTAATGTTTCGTCGGACGAGAAGTTTGGTTTGAAACCCGGTCTGAAACTTTTGACCATAGCCAGACATTTGTCGAGAGACGTTTTTCACTGACCACATCTTTTCGGATGGAAACAATTCTTTAGCGACAGTTTGTCTTCTTACAATTTGCTGTCTGTCTCATCGACAGATTAACTTCGACATATAATAAACAGTACTGATTTTCTTTAAAAAAAAGACTTGAATAAAAAAAATAAACGAGTTCAGCCATGTCCAGCCCTCTACCACCATGAAAAAAAAAAAAAAAAAAAATATTTGCTAGTAAAAAATGATAGACCTGGCTTTTGTCTAAATTTTTAAATCGGAGGTGCGCACAAAAAAGAAATGCAATATCTTCGGCGTTAGTTCGCAGTGCATGTTGATGTAAGCTTCATGCAAGAGTTCCGTTTTCTATGACCGGCGGTTTACCAAAGCACCTGTGAGCACAGTGAAGATGTGCCATGACAAATCGAACTCTCGGGGCACAGTTGAACCTTAAACGTTGATGAAGTGTGACTTAAAACGGCAAGCTGTCAGTGAACTCAGGAACGATTGCTGGTTGTGTGGCATGGCTATGACGGAGACATGACAAGTCGCAAATCCGGCCGGGGCGGATGCTAGCATTACGCTTTTAATTAACAGTACTCACTTCGAAGAAGTGTGGCGTCCCGTTTCGTACGCAACGAATGTGCCGACGTGAAACTTACCATTATAGACAGAAATTCACTTTGTAGTTGAACACCTCATAACGTCGCCGACAGAAACCACAGAGATCGCCAAACGCATTCGACTCCCACTGTCCACACACGCAGTCACATAGCGATGACGTAACACTAAACGAGACTCGTGTTCGGAAATACAAGCATCACTCACACCGGAGTGACGCGAAGCCGTAGAAACTAGGTGCCGCAAAATGCTACCCAATTCACAAGACGTTCAGCCAAATGCGTATGTCTACTTATTTTGTATTTGTATGAATAGACTAAAAAGTAGAGGTAATTTTGTTTAATTGGGGGCATTTTCCATTGATTATGCAGTAACTTAAAAAAAGGGGGAGCATATTTGATAAGTACATGAAATGAATAAATGCATGCTAACCAAAGGTGCTTACAGATGTACCTCAAAAATGTCCCCTTATAATGGGCGGTAGCTTGCGTCACCTAGATTAGAAACCAAACGTATACTTTTTTTTGCTCCCGACTGCCGTGCCATAACCAACCCTGGTGGAGTGGTTTATTTGGCGACGCCTCTCTTCCAACCCGCTCCTCTTCGTTGTCGACTTCTATGTATCCTCGGGGGTGTCCTGTATTCCCCTAGTAAAGTATTTTATGCACATCCAAATCACCCGAAACGCCAAGCCTCTGTTCAGCCCTCCCTCAATTCGCGACTCCAGCGACCTATAGGGGGCGCCACCACCAAACAAACATGGCGGCTGAGTCCAGGTCGCGGCGGCTCGGCCGGGCCGCCTGAATGGGTGGGGCGTTCAATTTAACAAATTTTCTTTTGTTTAATGCCCAATTTTATAGGTATTTGAACTGAGACGGTGAAGTGTATTCGGTGCAGATAAACTTGCAAAGCATAGTTTTGTTTTGCCGGTGTTTTTTTGTTCTTTTCGTGTCAAACTTTCGTTTCGGAGATTTCGTTCAAAACCGAAACTATGGGCTCCGGAGAGACGGTAATATACTAATCAGTTTTGATCATCTAAGGAAAGCGGCGATGACTATAGAATTGTTCCACAGATAGTAACTTTTCAGCTAACTCGCATGCCTCGACCATGCGACTTATTTGTCCGCGGAATCGAGCTTTTGTGCGTATCCGCGTTTACGAAACAGCTCCAGTCGTCTGCTCGGCCATCAACACAGGCTCCAGGAAAATTACAAAAATTAAGCAACCGCTTTTTGAGCCAAGGAGCATGTTAACCCGCCGGCGCCCCACTAAGCAGCTGATACTCGTATTTCAATTCAGGTTTTAGTAGCAATCGAGAAGTCATTTTGACGAGCGGGTTATGTATTATATTACGTACTATGGTTCGACTAAAGCGATATTAGTATATCCTTCGGGTTGAAATATGAGCTTAGTTGACTAGCTATTAGGTGAGCTGCTGAATAAAAGTATATTTGACAGACGAAGACATACTACTTAAATTTAGCCAAATGGTTCTATAGCCGGCAGCACGGAGACAAACTGAAGAGAGTCTTCATTGAAGATCCACGCAGAACTTCTCTGCATTGAACTTTGCTTCGAATCCTGAACGGAGAAAATTAGTATTTTTTTGTGGCCGGTCAACCTGATCAATGTAGACGTATATTACTGCTGGCTTCGACGTCCTGGTAATATAAATATTGGAAGCGCGATAGGTCAAAATGCCGTGGCAGCATCTAACGTTGCGAGACTTGTCTCCCACCTTTTGAAAACAGATAATTTCCCTCATTCATCATTTGCAGCGAGCAAGTTTTCCTGAATCAAGTAATTGCGAAATCAGCCCAACTCCTTCAGTGTGGTCCAGAGGCTTTTTCGGCGAAAAGCAGCCAAGATGAATAGCCAACGCACCGACCGGCGTGGGTGGCTCAAACTTGAAGCTAACCGAACACAACCAAACTCAAGAAAAGCAGCTATCGAACCTTTCCATTCACTTGACTGCAACATTGATGTTCCCTCCAGTATCAGTTACCAAGCAGTCGTCACTTTGATTGTGACTTGAGACAGACAAGAAATCAAAAAGTTTTTCCGTGATTCCTCCCCATCCAAGAAATCGAAAGCACGCGACCGTGTGCTGTGGAGTAAACGGGCTTTCGAACGCGTAATAGAAGAAAACAATTTACTGAGGCTTCACCACACTAATGATCACTCAGGCAAACTTAAGACATATTCGGACCTTCGTCAAATTACATTGTTCGCCACCGCGCCGACAACACGTCTCCGCGAAAGCCACCAGAGACGCGGAGGGGCGCGGAGCGACCTGGACCGGCTGGTTCCCGGTTTTCCCGCTTGGCGGCGTCCGTTTTGCTGGAGTCGCGAATACAAGCAGCTTACTTGCAACCCTTTTCGTTAAAAACGGAGCATTTGAAGCATGCTTTTTTGGCGCGCGCCCCGAGGTTGCCCTGACCGCGGGGCGCGCGCCAAAAAAGCGTGCTTCAAAGGCTCCGGTAGTGCGGTTCTCAGAGTGCGGCAGCGGTTTGCTAAAGGTCCCCACTGAATACGCCTCCACTGTTCATAAACTAGGTGCTTTACAAGCAGCCGTGTCAGTGAGTGCGCTTCTCCACGGTGCAGCGGTGCACTGTGAAAAAGTAGGCAGCTGGACATATATACAGAGTGTCACAAAAGAAAATTTACACGGTCTTTTTTACCGCAAAAATAAACTAGGCATCGCCAAACGCTCACTCTCCGCCCAAAGGTAGAGCTAGAGGTCACAACCAGATGCCAAAGTTTCAGCCCGATCCGATAACTTAAAGGGGTTATGACGCGCCAAAAATAAAATATTACATAACTATACTGCTAGGACCCATTGTATGTTCCTATAATCCTGCTAAAATTGTTTTGAAAAAGGCGCGATAATTTCGTGGATAAATCGATTTATGTGCGGGCCCCTCGGAGGGGCAGATCCGGGCGGACCTGGAGGCTGATGACGTAGCCAGCCTCCAGCGCGGTGTCTCCTTGCACGCACTCACAGTCTTGGCTCTCTTGGCGTATCGAGCCTCAGCTTCCTCGTTTACCTTCCACGTTTCCAGCATCCGGTCTCTGACGATTACGTCTACAACATCGATCGCCTTGTCGAAGTGTTCGACATTGATCGCAGCAGCGATGAGAGTGATTGCTATCAAGGGACGTTGGAAGCTGTTCATTTTGACTGCGACCCGCTGGCGACGAGCTCCAGCGACGAAGAGTTCGACGTGGTCACCGTCGTCCGGTAATGTCTCCTCAGGCGCATGCAGGCTGGAAGGTCAACTGGCCGGGGGGAGAGAGCGAGAATAGCTTTCAGTTTACCGAGCTGTTCGAGCGGTTTTGTTCGTACCGCGTCGAGAAGAGCTTGGGCGATCATGGGGGCGCCTAGAATGAGAGTGTTCATGGTCACGTGGTTTATGGACACCATGGTGTGACTAACTTGAGCAGTGTTGCCTGGTCGCCAGATGAAAATTATAAAAATTCGTAAATTGAATATTGCAATTATCAGAGCTCTAAAAATTGCGTAACTTGGTGTATATACTAAGTAGCCTATGAGCATTCCATTTCAAATGAGAAAATGGCGGCCGACGGAGTTTTCGAACACATGGGGCTCTATGGCACCAGAAACCGAAAACGGGCAAAAATGGGCTCCATTTTCGCATTGAAAATTTCAGAAAATTACTTATAACTTTTGATTAAGTTATCGGATCGGGCTGAAACTTTGGCATCTGGTTGTGACCTCTACCTCTACCTCTGGGCGGAGAATGAGCGTTCGGCGATGCCTAGTTCATTTTTGCGGTTAAAAAGTCCGTGTAAATTTTCTTTTGTGACACCTTGTACTTGTCTTTTGTTGACACCTCGCTGGCATTTTCTTCATATATTTGTTTGAAGCGTCCATGGTGGCTTGGCAACAGTTGATGAGTCTTCACCTTGCATCTGTTTGGACCGCTGGATCTATTAGCGGTACACATCATAATAAGACATATAAGTAATTTAATGAGAACCAATCTGGGTTCTGACACTCAAGTATTTCTTAATGGAATCTTCATGCCTTGATGCAAGCGCCTCTAGCCTACATTGCACCACTGGGTTAGAAATATCTGCTAGCATGGATTTGGCCAGATACATCTTGAAAGGATAGTTACTCATTAGATGTGCTGCTACCATATCACGGTTGAAGCACTGTGCTGTCTGCGTGCGCTAAAAATGAACGTGTAAATTCAGTTTGCAAATAATTTTTAGCCTCAGTCCAGTTCTCATCTGTGTGGTTTAAAGGGATACTACAACGAAATTTCGGCGCTCATTTTTTTGGTTTATATAAGTTCAAAGGAGCAGTATCACATCTAACATACCAATATCTTGTTAAAAAAGTTATGAAAAGTATTTTAAAACTAATTAAACGATTAGCAAAGAGCACCTGGTGGATGTCGCTAACGCCTCGCTTGTAATGCCCGTCTAGGAACCTTGACAGCTAGTGACGGAGGTTGTCTCGCCTCCGGCCACGACGAGAGAAGAGGGGCAGGAGGAACTCCCCTTTTCCCGAGAATGCCTTTTGTGTGTCACAGAAGTCGATATTGTCCCCCTACAAGATTACAGAAGGTTAATCCGACACTCAAAATTCGTACAAAAGCAGCCGCTTCGGTGGCTGGAACAACTAGGCCATCCTCTCGACGTCAGCATTGCCGTAGCTTTGCTCGTCCTGAGACGACCTGCGTCACGATTGCGTTGGATGTCACGTGGTCTCCGCTGGGCCTTCTCCGAGCGCTTGCCAGAGCGGGCCGTTTATAACGAAAAATACAGCCACCAGGCTCAAAATACAAACGTGCGATTGTCATTTACGGATATTGTGGATCATATTCAACCCATTTTTGAACACGACGGGAATATTTCAAAATTCGTTGAAGTGTCCCTTTAAAGACTTTCCTTTCTATAATTATTTTTAGAAGAAATTATTTCAAAACTCTATACAGGACTTGAACAGCAGAGGTCACTCTCGGTGTTTTTAACCCAGTTTTAACCTACAAAATAAACTAATAAGTTTAACGGGTTCCCAAGTTCGATCAATGACATTTCTTTCGGTGTTAGTGAGCAGAGCTGTAGTGACAACTCTCACAAAACTTTCATGTCACCTCCCATCAAAACACACAACGAATCTCTATCAACATGCAAATGACTGAAAGCGAAGCAGTATGAACAGCTTTATCCTGCAGTAGTGCAAAGTTCATGAACAGCAGCTGATGCTGAAAACGTTAGCCAAGTCATGAAGGCTTCTATTTTACCAACCTCTTGGTATTTGAACGATGTGGCCATGTGTCCTTTGTTGTCTTATTGGCTTTTGCAGGTTTTTCAAATCACAGAGGTGGTTCAAAAGTTCTCCTACCTGTCCATTTTGAGTGCCCTCCCACCCCTAATATCATTGGATTCAATCAAGTCTTCTATGACAAAATCCAGGATCAACCAAATATTCAAGTAAGGAACTCTGTCAAAGAGAAACACCCATTCTTTTTCTACAAGGATGGAAGCCAAACTTACCTGTCATAGTTTCCCAGTATCTAGAACGGGGTTTTTAGTTTTATAAACAATAGTCTTTATGCCAAAAGATTGTTCAGGTGGCAACTTGAAACTTTTTTTTCTTTTTCTTTATTAAAAATTTTTTGCAAGTGCTCACCTAAACTCTAAAGATGCCCGTGTGTAAAAATCGGAGGTTGGAATCTTGCTGAGTCACATTTATTAATTTTTTTTTTGCTTTGGCGCAGGAGGAAAGTTTCACGGCACAGCACTCGTCCATCGCAACAAAAGCAATGTTCAGTTGAACTCTGCTTGTTCCAAAGGTTGTGAAATTGCCAGGATATGTCCGAAAGCTATGGCTGACTCACCGACTTTTGCAGACGACCAAGCCGACAGATACATAGGTACAACACGATTGAAGCAAGACGTGAAACATAGCATGAAACCACTGGTACCATATCCTTTCGATTTTATTACTCGCCCACGTCGTCAAACACAACAGCACTTGTGTGCGTCTGCCCAAACAGAACAGGTCGAACAAACGGGATATGTCCCCAGGAGTGTCGCGTGATTGTAACAAGTCGGACACATTACTAGTTTTCTTACCTTATCGCCTGGATTCTAGAATCTAAAATAGCCTTTCGACGTTTGTACCAGCAACCCCTGCAACTGTATTCATGTGAATGTCATTCATGAGTTCACCACGGTAGGACAACGTTGTCACGATCAGGATAGCTTCACTTGTCTTCCAAAACATGCCACCCGCTTTTTTCCGGGCACGATCGAGCAAGGGCGACACAATCCTTCACACCTTCCTTAAACTACATCCAACAGGCGTAGCACAGTTTTGCTTTGGCCGGCTCAGTCACGGCGATGACGCGCAGTTGACGAAGCGATGTTGTGCTCGCAGACGCTCTCAGTTAACAAAAGACACAAAATAATTACATGTCTTGGTTGAGTAGTAGGCATCTAAAAACTTCGTTGAATGTCGCACGTGCACAAGTTACCATTAGGCCGTTAGGTAGGGCCACGTAACTTTTGCCACAAAGGCCAAATAAAACTTGCCAAAGTCAAGGTTGGGAGCGTTCACAGAAGACTGAATTAGCAACGTAATTTACTAGTTGTGGTGTCATCTCTTGATAGGCGCTGCGAGCAGACAACGGAGTCCGTCATCCGCTCGCTGTGGCTATCAGATGGCACCATGAGTAAATCAGCGTAGCTAACTCGGTCTCTGCGAGTGCACCCAACCTTAACTTTGGCAAGTGTTTTGCTCAAAGTTTTTACAAAAGAACTGTCCCTTGAAATTTCAGAAGAAAACTGACCTGCTTAGTGCACATTCGGTAAAAGTTTGAGCTTCCTATGCATAGGCGCCGATTTTTGTTGCCCGTTCTGCAACGGAAGATACGCTTCGGACATTCTACTCTTATCTACCGAGGTCCGTCAGGACAAAAAGTTGTACATCACAAACAAATTCATTCATTTGCACCACACAGTTCTCCAACTTACTGCCGCCGTCCTCTCTCCGTAAGACGTGGAAGTTTCTTTATAAATCAATGTACCATAGTATATAAATTGTTTATTCAGGAGGTAAAGCCCCCTTCTTGTGAATCAAAAGATGTTTATTTCACATGACACTGAGCCATTTTATTTGCTACCCACCATCTATGGTGTCTGCTCACATTCAACAACTCTGGACCCAAAGAATACTGCACCGTCACCATCTATTATGAACGGGGCTTTATGCAATGCACAAGTTCGTCTGCTTTTTTTGCAGGGGTTGTGATGACGTTAGAACACCGAGCTCTGATTGAAGAATAGTTAGTAGACCTCAAGGTAGCTTGGTTTGAGGTCTATGCAGACGAACCTGCGCACCGCATAAACGCTTGTGACTTAAAGATAACTGGATACCATGCTAGGGACACCAGATAACTTTAGGCCATCAGGAAAGATGCACATAATCATTCCAACTGACACGAGAAAAGCAGCTCATTCTTTGTCGCTTACAGATGGGCCGATTTGTTATATAATGACGCCCCGTGATTTAGAACCCGTCGCGTGCATCGTTTGCGACTGCCGGGCATAACTGTGACGAGGCCAAAGCTATTCGCTGTCCATCATGTGCCTATAAAGCAGGATGTGAAATTAGGTCTACTTCAACATCTCTCCCCAAACAGTCATGAAGCATGCTTAAGGCAACCTTAATGTCTAGTTAAACAAAAAAAAATCATGTTGGTAGTTTGGGCTAAGCAGTTGTTTGCAGTGCTGGTATTTTAAAACAAAACCTGCAACTAGACGACCAGATACTCACACGTACACAAAGGACACGTGGTACAATGGCAGGTTTATTTTGAACCTCGCTCTCGTAAAAGCTAAATGAATGCAGTCTGTAAACGTAAACCAAAAGAAAGAGAGAACTAGAACCATGCAAACATAAATTAAAGATAAGACTGCATGTCAACTAATATCGACACGACGAAATGCCAGCATTTCCGGTGCCAAAAACGGCTCCATCTCAGCAGATACTAATCTCATCCCGGGTGAGCTAATGAAGCATCCGACACAAATACGAGTGAAAAATGAATTACTACGCGAGCCCCGCATCTTTCGCCATTGCTCGGAACAGGCCGTCTTCCCTCTGAAGCAACTCCTTGGGCGAACCCTCCTCGGCGATTTCGCCTCCTGACAACACGAGAATCCTGAAAAGTTGAACATGAACAGAGTTACTACCTGCAAAACGAATGACACAGTCCCTGAATATAACCAGTTCCAGTCACTTGAAAGCAATGCCTAATGGTGAGGAGATAAAACTAGAGAGGGTGGTCTGTCTGACTCGTTATCCACAGAGCCTGGTGTTCATTTAACACAAGTTCTGCAAACTTGATTCGTTTCGACGTCTGCATCGATCGAGTGCCAGGCACAAATTGAACACAAGTGATGCATCAGCATCCCGCTGGTACTCGTCTACGATTGGTGCTTCACAGATTAATTGTAAGTCCCAGCCGACTGCCGAAGAAATGGCAAAGAAATATGCCATGGCGGTTCCCATGAGAGTTTTTTTTCATTGCAGCGAAACAGAAGTGTAGACCGTCTTGTACTGCCTTTGCATCAGGGAACGTGACTGAAGGGCCAGTACAGGACGGTCTAATCCGTTCCTAAGCTGACAGTGCAGCGGAATCGACATGCTCACTGAATCAGTCATACGTCTATCCCTCCCCACACGACCACGCTCTAGCCCGTACCCAAGTGCAGAGAGCAGGGTGAAGTGACGGAATGACAGAGGTCGACTGGTCCCGCCGGTGTGAGCCATCCACCGCACTATTTGCTTAGGGGTAAACGGAGTCGGCGACGCATTTCAGGCACCACAGCTCGACTCACCTATCGCAGTCCATGATGGTGTGGAGCCGATGGGCAATGGTGATGATTGTCGTGTCGCGGAATTCGGTGCGGATGGTCTCCTTGACCAGGTGGTCCGTGTCCAAGTCCACCGACGATGTCGCTTCGTCCAGAACAAGAACCCTGCTTTGCCTCAGCAGAGCTCGCGTCAGGCACACTAGCTGCCTCTGACCAGCACTGCAAAGGAAATGATCAAAACCATACTGGCTCACGTGGGCAACTTATGTTTTGAATCCATGTGTGAAATCAATTTCCTGTACACCCGGTCAATCCATAAAATGGGACCGATAAATTGGATGATGGATCGAATAGTCGATTGATTCCTTCATTTTCCCGACATAGCATTGAATGAGGTTTGCAAAGAAGCATGTGTAATGCGAGACCATTTTATTACTTTAAGCCTCTTTATTTGTTTGCAAAGTAATATTGATTAACTCGTTGATTATTTTGCTGGTCAATCAATTAATTTGCCAATTAAATCGTGATTTTGACAATAAATCAATCAATGTCCCCATCTATCGCAACAATGAGTGGAACTTTTTTGAGGTGAAGGAACTGAGAAACACGCAGACTGAGAAATCACCTTAGGTTGTCTCCTCCTTCGACGATTTCGTGATTTAGCCCCAATTCTTGGCGCCCAACGAAGTCCTTCAGGTGAGCCTGCTCCAAAGCCCTCCAGACAGACTCGTCCGAGTGCTCGTCAAAAGGGTCCAGGTTCCAGCGTAGCGTTCCAGCGAACAGCACCGGGTCCTACGTTCGCACGGCCACACGGGCAATGAGAAGACGACACATGCTCGACTACCATATTTTCCCAACTATAGCTTGTGGAGTATACATGTCCAAAGTTTAAATTCTATGCAGCGCAGACAATCTACAGGTGCGAACTATAAACAAGGATTTCTTTTTTTCAAGATTGTTTAGTATGACGAGATGCGACAGATTTTGTGAATGACGGAGCATGTTATGATGATTTATGTATGCTACATGCTTCTTTGCGAGTTAATAAAGATAGGCATTTGTTGAGGTGTGCCATGCACGAGAATACTTTATGTGTGGACAAGGCACTGGGCACAGACTATGCATCGGGTGAAGACTATAGTCCGGAAAATATGGTACGGATAGGGCAAGCTGAGTATATGTCAATAGTTGATGAAGAGGCAAAAAACTGCCGTATTCAAAAAAAGGTCAACCTGTTCACGAAAAAGTTCCTCTTCCTGCAACGCTCAAAAAGAGCTAATCATTTCGATTTACGCAAGACGCCCAGCGAATGACAGGGCACCTATAACATCAGAACACAGAAATGAGTTGCATGTGGATCGCATTCTTCTTTTCGTTCCAAACGTTAACTCTGCTTCTGCCACATCATGACTCCTTTCGTAAGTTTTAATGATTGGTCCCCTTGGGTTCTGCACGAAAGAAGACATAAAGACCTTCATAAAAAGGTCAGCCTACCCTAGATTAAATATGGTACTAACAATTTCTAGGCAGCTTTCTGACACCTTGCTGTCCTTGAAATATAACTATAACAACCAGTTTATCTCTCACTGACAGCAAACACAGAGTGTGGCCTTCTATGTTCACGCTTCCGGCATCTCGATTCGTTTTCGGCGATCTTATGGGCTGACGCTGTACTCTCATAGGCTGTGAGGCGATGAGATGCCCGGGACTCGCCCTGCGTTTCTGTCAGCGACTACAGTTGATGACAGACTAAGAAAAAGGCTGCCGCAGCTCGACCGGCCTTCGGCCACATTACAGCAGCAGACAGCTTGCTTTACTAGGGGGAAAAAAAAAATGACAAAAACAAGGCCGTTCACACTTGTGCTTGACTCCGACCGACTGAGACAAGACCAGCTTTTAAGCCTTTCAGGACGGCTTACAACTGGCTGCATTGCTGCGCATCCGGTCGTAAGCCATTGCAAGACGCTTAAAAACTGCTCTTGTCTCGGTCGTAGTCATGTGCAAGTGTGCGAGCAAGCCTTTACGTAAAAATGAAGAGCTACAACAGTGATACAAAGATGGAAATCTTTTCTCAGGGCTGCTCACTACACCGAAGTCAAGTAGGCAAACCGCAAGACACTATTTTTTTTCTTTAGATATTGCAAAGCACATGCTCCAGCTACGAGACCCCTTCCGAAATTCATTTTGGCCACTGTGGTCGCTAATGGCAGCCTTCTGATTACTGGTGAAGAAAACATTGAAGACACTCCTAGGTGGATGATGCGAGGCCTATACATTCGAGACATTAGTATGATGCGATGCGGGAATTGAATATATAAGAGCTTCGCGAGCATCAATTTCTAAATCGGGTCCTTTCGACCTGTTGGCGGCCCGTAACCAGCTCTGAAAGCCCCTTGATGTATAAAATTTGATCGAGGTGTCTATGTGGCTTGGTGTTTTGTTCTGACCAGTTGTATCTTTGTCATCGCCAAAATTGAGAGATAGAGAAAGAACCGCCGCTGAGTGGCGAAAGTGACGATGCAGAATAAAATACTAGACTAGCGCTTCATTCCTGACAATTAGTATGGCAAAATTTAAACCACTATTCGAGCTACCACATTGCGCTATAGTTTGGAAAGGGTCCATTATTGGCAGATTTAGGCTGGCTAGTTTATCGGCACCTCGGAACACTATCTGCAGAGCGTGCATAAAAAAATAAATAGCCGCCGAAAACGTTGCGCCAGAACTCACCTGAGGAATGATTGTCATCTTCGAGCGGAGGTCATGGAGGCCAATCTTGGTGATGTCCACGCTGTCTACGACAATCGAGCCGGTCCTTGGTTCAATTATCCTGAAGAGTGCCAGGGCAAAGGATGACTTTCCGGCGCCCGTCCTTCCCACAAGACCAATCTGTCGTGGGATTCAAGCAAAGCATACTTGGAGGCACTACACGAAACACGACGAAGGTACCAGACACAAAGTTCACCAGACGTTTCGATTCACTTTGCTCATGGTCAGACAAAAAATGCAAGTAACATGTTAACCTTGGCTTAGGGCATCTTCATCCCGGTTATATGAGATGCATACTGTTAAACATCAACATGACATACGAACTTGGCCAGCAGTTTGGCATAATGACGTCTTTACAAATCGTGCATGCGCATATGAATCACCTGAAGGAAAGAAAAAAAATTAAGGTGAGATGTCGGGAAATATATAATATGTGTCGTGGAACCAATGCGCCATCTAGTAGATAGGTATTTAGCACTCGTAATTCAGAGTGTTTTTTTGGAACTCGAAGTCCGCCGCAAGATTCGAAAGCCAAAATGGCCTCCCAAGAGCCTGGAATCTTCCCCATGAACTAAGTATGAACTGAAATGTGTTCTTATTAAAGTAATAAGGATCTCAAAAATGAAATTAGATGCACTCGTCTGCCAATCTATTTAACATTGTTTAAAATTTTTTGTTTTTTTAGGGGAAGGGGCAAAAGGCACGAAAATTTTCTGCCAAGTCTTTTTCTCCTACTGCCCTCCTGTCAAACAAAAACTTAAAAAAAAAAAAAAAAAGGAGTTTTGTGGGTTGAGACACCAACACTTCTGCATCCTCCTACCTTCTGTCCATCGTGCGCCGTGAAGTTGATATGGCGCAGCACATCTTCGAGGTCTTCGCGGTACGAGGCGCTGTAGTCGGCATATGTGACATCTCCACGGGTGGGCCATTCCGCCGGAGGCTGAACCTCCGCATTCCTCCACGGTGCCTAAAAAAGTTGCCGAAAAAAAGAGTAGTTTGAAACGTGCACTTCTTTTGAACGACTCTGGTCATCTATCGGCGACTTACGATACCCATGTAGACTTTCTTCAATGTAAATTTCTCTTTACTGTAACCTATTTTTCTCGCTGCAGTGGGAGAAGGAGGTAAAACACTCTTTCCTTTTCTTTGTAGCATTCTAATTCACAGTTTTTTTTTTTTTTTAGTTCACTATATCTCTAGTATGGATTTGGCACATGCTTGAATTTTATTACTGTATGCAGTTCATCTATTATGTTTGGTTTTATTTGCACTACCACCAATATGCCATGGAAAATGGTTTCTCTTCACGTTTTCAAGTCGCCCCGTAATTCAGGTAATAAATAAATACAAGCGAATAAAAATTTACATTATAGTATTGTCCCCACAACTGTGTGTTTAAACAAGAATAGTACAGTTAAAGTGACAGGAGCAAGGCGTTAGCAGGAAGTAAAAAAACAAACAAACAGAGCTGTATGGTTTCAATCTTGATTAGGACATGCGGCTGATTAGCGAGATATTCGGAGCAATGTCCGGCTTGTAATCATAATTGAGAAAAGATAAAGTGGGGCAATCTTTCAGTGTCAAGTAAGCCAGTACGGAGCAGTTAAACTTAATGTGGACGTGCCGGTGCAAAGCAGTGAAGCCCACCTTGCACTGAGCCTGCTCCACATTTTTGCTCTCGGACCTAACAAATGCCCATCGCCAAGTTTTTTAAAGATAACCTCGAAATATTAGATAGGCACTTGATTCTTGTTTTTATAGTAGTAGTCCACGCATGCAAAAACAATGAACTTCGTTGCATACATCAAGAAGTTACTTAGTTTCCTGCAAACATATGGCATCCGATGTAAGCACTGCCACAGAGATCTTTCGAATGGTAGTAACAAAAACCAAATTACCTCTTCCGTTAGGTGCAAGTACTCCTTTACCCTCTCCACGGCTACCAAGCTTGTTTCAAGAAGGGCAAACATCTTGTATGTGTAGGACGCTGCATCAGACACCTAAATGCAAGTGGAAGAAGTTTGTTCACCGTCAACTCCGAAGATTACACGTTCACGCCGAAACATTTCAACCCCCAAATGAAATGAAGCAACGACTTAGGCAACTAAGCTGAATCAGATTATGTTTCGTGCCGAGCGATTCACAAATGCCAAAATTCCTTAAATAGACGTAGCGAAACCCGACCGAACGCACTGCTCGAAATCTTCTAAGTTGATACTTCATTAAAACAGCTCCCCCTGTTGCAAGCCAGTAGCTTACAAGATCTCTTGCATCGTAGTTCCAGAGACCTTCCATTATGTTCACACTATGTTCAGCACGTTTTTAAGTGCCTTCCCTCTCCATGACAGTCGGCTACTGAAAGGCAAAGACAGAAATGGTGCAAAGATTGAAAACCCACACCATTACTCTAAACTATACCAAAGAATAGACCTAAAAGTGACAACTTTCCAAATGTCCTTAGAATGAAGAGCTACTCGTCATGAGGCACTATCGCACACTGGCACAAGACCAAGAACGCACACTGCGCCGCCGCCACCGCCCCACACATTCTCGGTCTTAGGTCAAAATAATTTGCTAGCGTGCAACCTTCTGTATGGGTGGTGCTACGTGACTGTGTTGCTGCATAGAAAGCCTGGACTCAGCAGCATAGTCACATAGTGCCATCTGGACACAAGGTTGCACACTAACAAATTATTTCAGCGCAAAACCGAGGATGCGCGGCGCAGCAGCGGCGGAAGCAGCACGACGGAGGCGATGCCGCCCCTCTGCCGGGCACCATCGTGCATACTTTCGTTTTGCTCGCACCACTAAGTAGGCGCCACTCTGCTCCAAGACGAGCGTTTTTCGATGCTCCGTCCGAGTAACGTGCGTTTTCTTATTTTGCGAGTACCTCAGCGCATTTGGAAAAACCCGCGCGAACGAGAGCATATAGTAAAATTATTTTCACAAGCAGCCGCAACTTTTTTATGCCGTCTCGGCATTTGTTTGACGTGCTGGTCTTCGTCGAGATCAGAGATTCCCAATCTTGCTCGATCAGAGTCCCAAATTGTTCTGCATTAGAGCAATAACGTGCGGTCGAAAAAATGTGATCTGCGACTCTACCCGACGCCAAAGTCTAAGTGAAATCGGTACGTCTGTCGCCCGGCTACGGCGCGACTAATACCGACGCGAGCAAGCAATGTCTGTGCGCAGTTTCCATACAAAGTGATTGCCTAAAAGAAATTAAAAGGAGTGCTTGAGGAGAAGGTAACACACCTGCAATGTGTAGGCGAGCACCAAACCCACCACACCCGGGTTCAGGGCGTCCCTCCCCGCCACGGTTAGTAGCACCGCTCCAGACGTCATCACCAGCGCAAGAAGGTTGGAGAACACCATGCGGCACCTTGTCGACAAAAAAAAAACAAAGTTATGCACTGTCGGCGAAAAGGCAGCGGAAACAGACCGTGAACTTTGAAACAGTGCCAAAATGGACACTCGCTGCTGCGTTGCATTCTTAGCCACTTTAATGTACATAAAGAAGCAGAAAAAGATCACTCGCAAGGTCAATACCGAGTTGTTTTTCAGCTTTATTTTGAACACAAACACTGGTGTCGCGCGTCGTTTAAAGGGAACGAAGTTATCAAGCACTCGAAGCTCCATAAACTTGCTGCAGCAAAAAGAATGCGCCTAACCTATCGTCTGCTTTCTTTCTCTGCTTTTCTGTGTCTCTCTTTGGTGTTCCTTCTCTTGGAAGCCCGGAGCTCACTCTTCTAGCCATTGCTAGGACTAGAACGCCGCTCTATGTTTGAGCGCATGACGTCACCTGCGGGAAGGAAGTACCTCCAATGTACTCGAGCAAGACGTTCAGCTGGCGCTTGTGTCGAATCAGTGAGGAGACGAGCACTGCGTCAACATTTGACTGGAAGTCAGCATTTTGTTCTCAGTTCCAGGAGTGCAAACCCAAAATGATTAGGCACGTGTCATTCAACACGTTCCATTTTAAATAAATATATAACGAGATGAAAAAAACTAAAATTCCCAAATAAATTAATTCCCCAAAGGTTTGTGCAAGGTGTATCCACACGACGGACCAAATTGCTGTTTTGGTCCGCGGGCCGCGCATCACATGATCTTACGTCACCGGTTTTCGAGGTCCGCCGGCGGTCCGCGGCCCACGCTTCTGAGAAATGCAAGCGACTTTTCTCGCCCGGACCTTGGCGGCGGACCGCTGCGTTTTTAGTATAATTGAAGCGCTAAGTCTGGCAACAAGCTGACTTTTGTTGTTTAGATTGGAATCCAAAGTCGTTTTCTTTTGGTGCCAACTGTTGAAGACGAAGAAGACGAACCTCTTGTTGTGCGACGATAAAACTTTTTACTTAGTCGCGCTCATGGAGCAATTCCCCGCTCTGTGGAACAATAGTCGCGACGACTACTCAAATAATCATCTAAAGATGTCCCTGTGGCAGAACATCTTGGCCCAACGTGCGCCAGGAGCTGTAGAAACTGCTCCCCGCTGACGCGTAGAAGCCGGCGGTACTCGTCAGGGTTTGAAACTAACAGCTCCGAAAAGAGTTGACTATGCAGACCACGATCTTTCCTGCACATCCAGGGCTTCATGCAGCATGCCCCTTTCGGTTCACTTAAGTCCTCCTCATCTTCAATAGTCAACGCCAGGACCACCGCGGCCAAACGTCTCTTTCGTTCAACCTCCATCCTGGCTCCTTACAAATAGCCTCAAAGCAGCTCGCTGCATGCGTTTGGCGGAGCTGTGAGGTCGAGGGTTAGACCGGCCCGTTCGCTTTGTCGTCTGCTCTTTTGGTCCGCCGTGTGGATGCCCATTGCAGCCGGGCGGCCCGTGGGCCGCGCATCACGTGATCAATCGGTCCGCGGCCCGATCCGTCGTGTGGATACACCTTTAGGGGGAACTACAACCCCAAGATTCAAAATTAAAAAAAAAAAAAATACTTATTTGAAAATTGTTATATTCATGTTTATTAACTTCCCATAGAATGGCTTCAGAAACTCGTTTAAAAACATGCGAGATTTTTGTCACAAAATTTTTTTTCTTTGTGTCAGCATAGGAGCAAATCTTTAAATTTTTAATTAGGGCTGCTTTGTGCTCGTTTAACATGGCAGGAACATCTCGTCCTCATTGGAAGTGCCATTTGCTCTAGATTTAGCCACTAGGAGCTTCCCGTTTAAAAGTATCAGTGGCCAGGAGAACCCCATACATCCAAGCAAAAAAGAAAATGCGAAAAATATGGTATGAGCAATCTTATTGGTCAAGACCCGAAACAGGGCTTACAAATAATTGGTCCTGCCCGGTAACGCGATATTGTGTTCTCTTCAGCAGTGCCCTTTTGACAGTACCTTTCACTTTTAGAAGTCTTAGAGGAAGGTGCTACCTATGCTCCAGGTGAATTTTGTGTGCCTAGGACTCTCAGAAAACTGAGACACCTAAAGTTCAAACTTCAAATGCAATTTTCTCAGTTTCACTTTTCGACAGGAAATGTTGCATGAGGAAATGTGTCATTTAGCATTTTGAAAGTGTAGACTTCATCCCCAGGAATGTCCTATAATACCCCCCAAAAAAAAATTAAAACGAAAATTAAAGATTTTAAAATAGACAGACTTGTGAAAATGTTTTGTGTATTCTGGGTGCTACTGTTTTTCTTTAGAGTTGCATTTTATACAATAAATTTTTACTATAACTTGCACTACGCATATTCTACTGTACTGCACATTAAAACAATACAGTGGATTACAATTATTATTATTATTATTTTTTCATACATTTCCTAATGAAGTCATTTCCTTCCAGAGCCTAATAAGCATAGTATGTTGTAGAATTGGCTTATGAGGCTGAAACCTTAGAAGTCATCGTTCCTAATAGGAATCTATTCACCCTGAACATTCTAATCCATTTGAGCGAAGGGTCCAAAAGTTGACCCTCCCAGCGTTCGCTCTGCTGAAGCGAAAAGAGGTGGGGGGAGCTTCCACTTTACTCTTAACCTGTCACCGGCTATACTCCAAGCGACATTACAGTGCATCAAACTCGTCTCCGACTGGTGCGTTTAGCGTCTTTTTCCGCCCACGCCTCGAAAGCGGTCCCAAAGTGGCAACAAATGACGTCACGATTGCCAGAGTGTCATGCTGTCGGATGTCGCGATACTGGCTGCTGGGCGTAGAAGTTCCGGGAAAAAGCAGGAGAGAACACGAGTGTCACGCAGAAAACGCTTCGGCCGGAGACGAGTCCCGGGTGCCGCGGAAAAGTCGACAGCGACTCACCCGTCCAGACCCGTGGAGTGATAACAGCAGTTGATGTTGTCGTCGACGCGACACTCCAGGGTGCGCAGGAACTGCGTCCTGACGCCGAAAGCCCGGATGGACGTCACCCCCGAGATGGTCTCGCTGAAGTGCGTGAAGACCGGCGACCGGGTGACCGACTGCAGGCGGTGCACGTGGCGGAACGACGGCAGCGAGATCACCTGTGGAGAGACGCACGAAGCTTTGCTCCTCCAGCTTCTGCACGGCCCAACCCTCTCCCTCTTTCACCTCTCTTCCCGTGGGTGTTTTATAGAAACTCTCGAGGTACGACGTAAGTGAATAACATGACATCGGTCAGGTTGCAACAGCTTTTACCATTGCCGACAAATATTAATGAAAGTTCTCTATTGAGCAATCTTTTTGGGGGGACAGTGGCGAGAGGTGGAGTTGTCGGTGGAGCCAGCTCAGACACAGTTTTTGCAGCAAATTGTATACACTTAGAACGGCGTGCAAATGTTTTTTGCAGATCAATATATATAATAAGGTTTTCCTGTGTTTATTTTTCAAACAAGTGTGCAGTTAATAAACCGATGTCTCGTGATGGCTCGTACTGCCTCGTGCCTAGCAGGTGCAGAACTTCAGCAAGGTTTGCCCCACGTCACTTGGCCAAAAGCTTCGGAACTATGATAAAGATGGAAGGGCTAAAGTTCAGCCCCCTCTTCCATATTGTTTCCATTCAATTTTTAATATATCTAAAGGGCAATCTCACCCCCCCTCCCCTTCCCTTCCCATTTTGACACCACCACATATGTGCAGATAAAGTTCCCTAGCTCATTTGCGGCAGACGGCACAACAAAATTGGCTGGCTAATGAGTCCAGTCCATTTCCTTGTCAATTTGTTTCGCTTAGAAAAAAGAAGCTATGCATATTGGCTACACTCACTGTGAACCAAGTATACAGTAAACTCTCACCTCAGCGAACGTCGGTTTAACAAATATTTCAGAATAACGAACTATAAAAAAATCCCCTGCCGTTTTCCTATGCATTCTATGGAAAAATGTTTCAGTTAAACGAAAAACGAATTTCGGAATAGCGAATACCGTATTTATTCGAATATAAGGAGAGGTTTTTTTCTAAAATCGGTAGTCTTAAAGTCATACCCCACCTTATATTCGAAGCTCAGTATAGCAATATGGCGATTTTTTTTCTTCTTTTTCTCGGGTCCTTCAACTGCCCCTTCGCCTTATAATCGTGATTGCCTTATATTCGAATAAATACGGTATTTCAGTTCAATGAACTTGATCTGTGGACCCAGGATTATTTTTGCAATCAGTTCATTGAAGTTTTGTGCTCTGCAGTGTTGGCGTAGCCGATGCTCGCGGAGTATCATCGCTGGCGTTTAGAGTGTTGCCAAAGCAAAGCGGTGGTGTGGTGTATCTGTTTTTTTCTTTGTCATCGGTTCCGTTCGGCCATCTTAGCTTTGGGTAAAGACGGCAGGATAGCAGTTTGTGCACCCACTTTCGTAATGACTACAATGAAACGGAAGCGCTTGTCTCAATCAGACAAGCTCAAAACCCTTCAGCGTCTGGACAATGGTCAAAGGAAAGTGGAAATCGCGAAGGACTATGGGATTCCACCGTCAACGTTGTCAACGATAGTGAAACAAAGGTCGAAGCTTGAAGAAGAAAGTGCTTTCAATCCCAATAGGAAACGACTCTGCACGGGATATTTTAAGCCAGCGGACGATGCCATTTTGGTATGGCTACTTCACAGCAACAAGCTGCGCCGGAGGAAGTGCAAAAAAACATAGACTCTCTGGACAGTTTGTTACTTCATGCACTTTAAGAGCGCCGGTGCAAATGAAAATTAGATTTTTTTTTCAAAACGGGAAAGGCAGAAACGTAACTGTTATGCACTTTGTATATGTAAATGTACAGTGCTAATCACACTTGTCTATAACCACGAGCGTGCGGCTTTCTCCGGGGAGCGCTAGACTGGTGGCATTTGCGGAAACTAAGCTAGTCACGTGGCGCAACATGGAACGGCCCGCTCGAGGGGTGTCCTGCCCACTCTATCAGCTGGCGGCGAACGAGGAAGGCTGCTCGCACGCTTTTTACAAGCATCACTGCTCGAACAATAAACAAACTAAAGGATGAAGGCGTATCAACGATGTCGTCATCAAAAAACAAAAATATATCATAAAGCACTACCTTTATCGCTTATCAAGATGATAGAGTGGGCAGGACACCCCTCGAGCGGCCGTTCCATGTTGCGCCATGTGACTAGCTTAGTTTTCGCGAACGCCACCCGTCTAGCGCTCCACGAAGAAAGTCAAATGCTCGCGCGTTAGAGAAATGTGTGATTAGCACTGTACATGACTCCATAAATTGCATTTCACACTTCTGACTCGATGTAAGCTGTGCCTTATGCTGTTCCATGTTCTAGTGAATGTATTCAGTTTATTGAACTTTCAGTTAAGTCAACACTATTTCCTTGGGTCCCTTAAGGCCCGTTCACACTCTTGCGACCGAGTACGACTGAGAGAGACGAGATCTCTTACAACTTCTTAAATGTTTCTAGAATGAGGGGACACACTGACATTGTGGCGCCATCTATGCGGTGACCCTAGAACTGCATTTCACAAAAGCGAAGGTTTTGTGGGATTTCCGAGGTCAAATGTGCGTAATACCCATAGAAAGGCTCGTTTATAACATTGACAAAAGTTTTTCGAGCCAAAAAAGAAAGGATATTGCGCGAGAAATAAAAAAAAATATGCCGGACCGCCGAGTTTACACTGCTTCCCAATAGATGGCGCCAGTGTGTTCTCTGGTTTAAGAAGTTTTAAGGAACCCAGGTTTAAGAGGTCGTAAGCAGTCGCAAAAGTGTGAACGGGCCTTTAAAGTTAGCTCAAGTGAGAGTTCACTGTAACAAAGCAAGTTTTGCACGCAGTTCACACGCTCTGCGAGCCCGAGATCGTTCACGCACAACACGCAATAGTGATACACGATCACATGCCAGTACGATGCTCATCCAGATCGTAACAGTATGGGTTGGGGAGAAGAGTGCGACACCAAAGACAGACTCACCGTTAGGCCCAAAAAGAAGAAGAGGGTGAAGGCCACGACGGCAATGAAGTAGACGGACAGGATGCAGACAAGCACAGAGAGCAGCGTCACCCACAAGATGTTGCCCATGGTCATGTTCATGCACAGGGGCACGTCATTGTCAATCGACTCGATGTCGCGGCTGAACCTGAGGACAGAGGTGCAATTTCAAGATACCATATTTACTCGCATAATAACACACCTTCTTTCCCAAAATATTGACACATATTTGGGGGTGGGGGAGGAAGGGGGGGGGGGGGGTTCATTAAGCGAGGTAAAATTTTTGAATTTACACATTTTGTACAAATGTCAAATTAGGTGCCAATATAACACGGCAAGGTACTGTTGCACATCTCCAATGATGGAGGTGCAACCACGGCTGGCCGGGGGCACGCCACAGTAACTATGCTTTATAAATTGCAAACCTTTATGGGGCGCTTTCAGCGTGCCTTCTGTCAAAGGAAAAGCGCCGTTAAGAGGCTCACTCAGCACGGAAATCAACGCGACCGTTCTTAGGTGATATACTGCTAGTATTCGGTAGCGTATAAGAACCCCTACAAAGTATATACCAAGACTACGCATATAAGAACCCGTAAGAAGTCGACTGCCGATGCCGAGACCCGCTCGCACGGATCATGTTTCGTTCACAGAGACGGCCGTTATCAGGGCCTACCAGGCACTCTCAACCTACGACGCAGCGTGTACCTTTTGCACTGTTCTGTGACAGATTAAATAAAAGCCTTTACCTGGAGTATGTGAAATTAGGACTAACGACTTTAACGATTTCACTGTCGAAAGCGGACCACAGACGACGGCGTGTTTGTTTACATCAATGCATCCGATAGGCAAAGAACGTCCGGGACTGGGCAATTTCTTGACCCAAACTTTATCAAGTGTGTGCGCCCTTCGGTTTCACGGTTGATCACTTTTGCAACTGCCGCAACTACGCACTTGCAGCCATTACGAGAGCGGCTTGCCTTGGATTGACTTGGCCCGACTGCTTAGCAGCTGAAGAAAATTGGCTTGGTGGCTAGCTAAATTGGACGCAATTCGAGACTCACTGAGCTGAAAATTGGAGGTTTGTTAATTAGGCGAGGGGAAAAAATAAATCTGAATATCAATACCCGTTGTGGGGGGTGCGTTCATTATGAGAGTGCATTCATTATGCGAGTAACTATGGTATGTTAATGCACCCACTTGCGCTCTGTGGTGTGTTTGTGGGTGCTTTACATGCCTCACGCAGACGGGACCTAAATGGAACCTGACAAAAGAAGAGAGAACTTCGCTTAACGCAGATTCCAACAAGTGCGTTGAATCTGCCACATTTTTAGTTTTGGGGAATTTCTGACTTCAAACTGCTAAATTGTTGTCTTCAACATCAAATTTGTGCCTTCCAAATCAGATTTCTTGCCACAAACAAAATGGGATCAAAATTTTAAAAAAGGTCAGTGCTGCCAAACTGGCAGAACCCCAAACTAAGCCATGAGCGAGCCTGGCTCCACATTGACGAGCTAGGTTCGTCCAAAACAGTCAACCCCTTGCCTGCTCATTTCTTTTTCTTCAAGAAACGTACGAACAAACAGCAAAATTTTATTTTAAACTGGCAATTTGCATTAAAATGAGACAGATATTTCCTCGACTTCCAGGTGTCATATCTTGCTCTATATGAGGACTTCTGGTCCGAGTACTACTGACGTGCAGAAGCCTAAGTTGATGGAATGCTTGCAGGATTCCCATTGCTTTCACCATTCCTGTCGCTGACCATCAAACTATTGTCCGATTCCGAAAAATCAGAAAGGCAGAAGGTTCTGTCGTCACATGTGCTTACCATAGAATACCGGGCATCCGCCCATACCACGCCAAGCGCCCATACCCAAATTTGTAAGATCTGAGAAAATATGCACAGTACATTGATATGTAAAATTGATGACCGGACAAGCGCCCATCCCCCATTTTTTCGCGATTATCTCTAAATTTTGAGTGGGCGCTTGCCCAGAATTTTACGGTAAGCGTGAATCCCATTCAAAAAGGTTTTGTATTTTTTTGTTGGCTAGAGTGGATCTCAGCTGACAAAGCCACGTTGCTTTAGCATGAACGCTCACAAGCAACTATTTTTTTTTTTTTTAGCTAAATGGAGCATTTTCTTTCTGTCAAACAGCAAAACAAACGAGCAAACTGCCCAAGGTAAACGGAGCACGAAGGGTGGTTTCGCCATCTGCCAGGAGCGCGCCGAAACCCAAACG
This sequence comes from Ixodes scapularis, assembly GCF_016920785.2. Taxonomy (NCBI): domain Eukaryota; kingdom Metazoa; phylum Arthropoda; class Arachnida; order Ixodida; family Ixodidae; genus Ixodes; species Ixodes scapularis. The sequence continues at coordinate 77,084,282 of NW_024609839.1, read as the reverse complement.
CGGGTCACACCTGTGGTCGGGCTTCATGGTTTATAAGGGGTGGCACGAGGGACACTCACTATTAGTAGGCAGGGGATTTAGAGCACTGCACGAGCCAGGGCCAGTCTAAAGACCTGATGGCAACCCGGCACGTGGGCCAGGCTCAGGCCAGGTGGCACGCATTGCCTCGGTCCCAAACAGAACTCTGACTAATTGTTGCTACTTAAGCACACTGTTGCGTCTGCATCTGCGCATTTAAAAGGGTCCAACGTCGCGAGTCCAAAAAAACTCTGCCTCGACGTAGCCTGGCAGCCTACCTGTTGACAATGCGTCCCATTGGCGTGGTGTCGAAGAAAGAGAGCGGGGAGCGCATGACGGAGCGCAGGAGTTGCTCGTGGAAGGAGGCGGCAGCGCGCAAGCAGCCCAGCATGAAGACAATCCAGAGCACAAAGTTGAAGATGCTCGTCGACACCAGGAACAGGCCAAAGCCAGTCAGGTAGCCGTTCCTCCGCGACGGATCCTGGTCCGTGGACCACTTGCTCAGCCACACGCTTGATCCAAACTGGAAGGAAAGTCAAATCGGACCAGGTCATACGGAAGTTTCTGGGGGGTAAAAGGCCCTATTTCGCCCTCTAAATGAAACCAAAATAAAGTTAAGAATCAATGCAAGGATCCTCTATTTAATGAACTCTGCAATGTAATGAAAATTTTCAGATATGTTCCTGTCCTACTTCTAAAAGTAGGTTACAGTCTCAAGGTGTGGTCATAGACCACCAGGAAAAATCTTTCTAAACATTCTTTCTTTGATTATTTATATTTATTAAGGCTTACTTGTCTTATAGAGCAAAAAATCGAAGTAAATGGCCATAAAAACACGATTGCACGGCACGCGCCGCTCAGTGGGCGACCCTATTTATCCTATTACCTCTGCGTTGTCCTTGCAGTCAACCTAGAAGTCGTCCTAGACCTCTTGGACGACCTCATTTGTCACATTACGTGAGAAACAGGCGGCGTTGGCATTGTTGTGCCCGAAAGATGCCCATAAAAATATGTCACCGAGCGTCATCAGCATGATGTCATCAAGTGTCATCATACATCAGTGTCATGTCACCGCCGGAGTGCCGTGTGCAAAAGGTGCGGTTGGGACCTCATTTATACTCGTTGTGTGATTCAAGCGATGGACTGCGAGGCGATCGCGTCTACATCTATGGCGGCTTCCGCAGGCAAACGTGGTAGCCCACGCAAATACGCCATAGCCTCATAAGTGTCTTCCTCAAGGTGTCGTTCTCGACCTCGTCCTTAAGCTGTCCTAGAGGTTGTCCTAGATGACATTCTTGAAATCGTCCTAGAAGTCGTTCCTGACGTCGTCCTATAAGCGTCGTCCTAGAGCGTGTCCCAAAAGTCGTCCTACATGTCGTCCTTGACTGGCTTTCGCCTTCTTACACGTAAGCAGTCTTAAGTGTACTTGTGTAATCATTTATTTACAAATACTGCTAACCCTTTTTGGAGGTTGTGGCAGAAGGGGTTACTACATTTTATTGCGCAAGAAATTATACAAAAATATAATTAAATGTAATAAATGCATAATAGTAATATAGAAATACAACAATAGTAATACAATAAACACACATTTACCTTTTTGCAGACAGCTCTCCAATGCTTTAAAAAATTTGAGTGAAGACAAACTGACATACACTTCACAAAGACTGTATCATTCTTCAATTGTTTGTGAGAAGAAAGAAAATTAAAACAGGTCAGCATGCCAAATATACTAAATAAAGCTCATCACCGGTGGAATTGATGTGCCACGAGACTGCAGATCCTTTCCTTTTGTATAAAGTTTGCGCTGTAGTTACAACTCCGAAAGTCACAGAGAACCCACCTCGCTGCCATAACAAATCAACATGGCAAGCATCGAAGGCAGGAGGAACTTCCAGCCAATCCTCCTCAGGTACTCGTAGTAGACACGCCATCCAACCTGCGAGAGGGGGAAAGCAAAAGCAGCACAACACTTGTAGAACTAAAATGGTATGTTTCACTACACACTCCATTTGTACAGCCTGTCACAGCTACACAACTCCAATCCAGAAACCGGTCACATCTATTAAAAAAGACAAGGTGCAAATTAGAATTCAAATATCTTGCCTGTCTTCAATTTCAATGAAAAGGCCAGGAATTGTGTGACCTTTGAAAATTACAACTTTATAGAAGATGAACTGTTCCTGCATGTATAAAAAAACCATGTAGGCTGTCAGGGACAGCCACAGTGGGGTATGTGAAGCGTCTTGCACGTGCTGTAGAAAATTTGAGTGTCCCTACAGGGCTTCATTAGCAGCAATCTGCACGGAGCAATTGCACACAAGGATAGGGAAACATGAAGAGGGAGGAACAGAAATTTTCATAAAGGTGAGTGAAAGAGAAAATAACTGCCGTGCCACTTACGTAGCCAGTGCCAACAGCTTCCTCGTCCGTCAACCTGGACTGGTCTTTATCGCCTTTATCCTTCGTTTCTTCCTCAGGCCTGAAAAATAATCAACTCGTCATGACCTACACTTTCGGGAATGTTTAAAAATAATGAGTGAAAAACAGACTGTGGGATGTCTACCATAACTATAATTTCCCAATCCTCGACCATTTAAGAGAGATTTCCTGACCATTTCTAGCTATACTTTGTTTCATCTAAAGTCCAGATGCAGCCGACATTACGCTTCTGATGCTGCTTGATTGGTCCTATTACCTCGTAGTGTCGGCTGTGTCTGGACTTCAGGTGAAACGAGGTATAGTAGGTTTTCCCACTAGCTCTGAAGTCCGAAAAAGCAAACAATAATGACGACAATAAGATTGTTTCAGGCTTTGGAATGACAATAAGTAGACTCGACACGAATTTTGTTTGAATTATCAGATGCAAGATAAAATTATGACTTGCCATATGAATGGCTACACACACAAAGCAGATATTTAAAGATTTCCTCCACATAGGCTTACTGATAATAAGCAGATATGCCACAGATGTAACATTTGTGAAATGTAGGACACAAGTTTATTTATCCCTTGAAAATGGTGTTTATCGCAGACTGTTTGGACAGCACATGATAACTTAAAACAAGATTAAGCTTGTTCGTCAGGCCAAGAATTTGTCTATTAAGCGGGTGACACATGAGCGATGAAAACCGGCACCACACGAGTTTTCACAGCAAATTTGTGCGGACGCTGTGACGTGGACCTACGTCATGCTGCCACGTCGTAGCGTCCGCGAAAGTTGCTGTCGGAATTTTCGCGTTGTGCCCGTTTTCTGAGCGCACATGTACCCTGCTTGAGCCCCGTTGAGTGCGCTTCTCACCGAGCACTGCTGCACTGTGGAGAAGCAACACCCGTGGAAACAAGCTCTGCGAAGTTGCTTCCCTGCAGGGCACCGCAGATAAGAAAGAAGCACACTCAATGGGGCTGCGGGAGCGAAAACAATTGTATGAAAACGCCATTCTAATTAAACGGCTTATGAACGGATTAAAAGCATAGCGGGACTGCCAAAATTTCTAAATGGGTTTGAATCAACCAGACTTAAGAAATATCAGGGTTTGAACTGTCGCAGCCTACTGTATCTTAGGAGCTTGAAGAAATCTGAATTCCTATCTGGAGCTCCCAATGGCATGCTTTCAACTTCAAGACTGATTGATGGCAATCCTTGCGCACTGAAAAGATGGATGCCAGCTGTTCAAAGTATATCCGTTTAAGAAAGTGCAAGACAAAACAACTAACGTGCAGATTTTTCAAACTCTCGCCATATTTTTACCCAGACTGCCTTAAAATTATTCCGTAAACTTAAAAAAGTTCCCACACAATTCCTTTTTTCCTTATGCTCCCCAAAATTCCAAAACAATTTCACAGCTTCCTTACATTTCCTTAAATTCTCAAACAGCTTTACATCTTCCCTACATCTAAATTACCTAGACAATTTCCCATTGTCTCATTCTCCCTAATATTCCAAACAGTTCCACCAGCTTTTCTTACACTCCCCGAAATTCCAATACAATTCTCCCATATTCCCTGAAACACCTACGGCAATACCGAGCATCCACCCATTCTACAATAAGTGTCCACTCCTTCCTTTTGTAACATTCGGAAAATACATAAGGAACATGTCTTTACATAATTTTTATCTAAGGAGCATCCATACTCCAGTTTTACATGATTATATTTCAACTTTGAACAAGCACTTGCTTGGGATTTTACAGTGGAAAATTCCCCCGTCATCCAATGCATGCGTGACCTTCACCCTTGACCCTCATGCAGCCACTGTTAAATCGCTTTGACAATCCAGGTATTGAAATATTCAGTGTTTACCACAAGCAATTGCAAGAGATTGCTACCTATCTGTAATGTGTTTTATTTGTTTCATGTTAATTTGGCATTTACTCATTCTTTGGGCACCAAAGTGAAGATCTTTGGGTTGTTTTTGGGCACACATTAATAAATATTATTATTATTGTTATTATTATTCCCAAAATTTTCCCAAAAGAGCACATACGCAAAAAAAAAACTGCCTGTTTCTTTGGTATATGTCAAAGGCACTCAGATGCATAGCAATTATGGGTCCTTTGTGACCTCATGATGTCTCCTGATGTCATGTGACACCATGAAACCACGTGTCATGCAATGCGAATGTCTTGCATGTCAGAATGTTACAAAACGTGATTATGTCACTTTAAGTCATCAGCGGGATGGTGTTCGTGCAATACCATGACACCAGGTGATGACTTGGGGTCACATGACATCAGTGCCACATGATGTCAGAATGTTACGAGACATGGTGATGTCACGTTAGGTCATCAGCGCAATGGTGGTCGTGCGATACCTTAACATTATCTGATGACTTGGTGCCACATGATGTCAGAATGTTACGAGACATGGTGATGTCATGTTAGGTCATCAGCGTGATGGTGGTCGTGCAATACCTTAACATTATCTGATGACTTGGTGACACATGACGTCAATGCCACACGTCACAATGTTGCAAGATGTGATGATGTCATGTTAGGTCATCAGCGTGATGGTGGTCATGCAATGGCATGATGTGACGATTTGGTGTCACATGATGTCAATGTTACAAGACGTGATGATGTCACGTCAGGTCATCAATGTGATGATGGTCATGTGATAACTATGACATCATGTGATGACTCGGTGTCACGTGATGTCAGTGTCACAATGCTACGAGACGTTATGTCACGTTAGGTCATCAGCGTGATGGTGCTCATGCAATACCATGACATTATGCCATGACTTCGCGTGATGTGATGTCACAGTGTCACAAGACATGAAGATGCCACATTAGGTCATCAGCATGATGGTGGTCGTGAAATACCATGACATCACGTGATGATTTGGTGTCACGAGACATCACAGTGTCATGTGATGTCACAGTCTCAAGTATCATAGTGTCGCATAAAGTCATCAGTGCCGCTGTCTGCCCGCTAACTTTAGCGGGATGCCTCTGCTTCAGCAAGGTTTCCCCCTCCTTCTTCAACGAAACTACATCCCGTGAATATCGTCCTAAGAGCTGGCCCAATAAATGCTACGCATTTAATATAAAAAAATTAGCAGTTGGTGTTAATTCACAGTACAGTCAAAGCTATCACTATGACTGTACTGCGCCAATGCCCAACTTCGCCGTGACTACAGTGCAGTACAGTCATAGAGATAGCTTTGACTGTACTGCACTGTAGTCACGGCGAAGTTGGGCATTGGCGTCGCATTCGCGCACCGTGGGGTGCGTCAACAGAAGCGTTCGGAACAAAAGGAACATCTGACCGTTTTGTTCCGACCGCTTTTGTTTCCTTTTTGTTCCAGAGCACATGAAAGCGCAGCTCCTAACAAAAGCTCTTGGCACTGACGGTGCTGCGGAAGCATTTTGTTACCTGCAATTTTTTTTATATTTCCAGACCACATGCAGTGGCTCTTGAGTACCCCAAAAACCCTACATATATAAGACAGGTTGTTAATGCTGCAGTGTATCTCTGAGGTAATGCCTCCACTTTGCATGCAGCAGACCCAGGTGCGAATCCCGTGGGAGGTGGGCAATCTTTTTCGAGGATTCGGCAACGTCGACGACAAACACGCTACGCCCCGCTATGACTACACCAACGACGGGTGTCGTTTTCTGTGGTGGGAAAAGCCCATAACAGCTATTGCCATAAAAGAAGGTCCACAAACTTTTCATTGCCGTCCTCGTCGGCAGAGTCCAGGCTGGCGCTGCTGGAGTTCCCCTTGACGTGCTTCTGGAGGAATGCAGAGAAGTCGCTGCCCTTTTTTGCCAGGAGGTCGCTGTAGGTCCCCTGCTCCTTGATGACGCCCTTGTCAAGCAGCACGATCCAGTCCACTTGCGGGAGGAAAGTGACCGAATGGGTCACAAGAATCCTCGTCTGAAAGATAAATTTCTCGCGATTATGTCGGGGAAACAATCAGCAGTCGAAAGAATAAATTGAATTTAACATGAGACAAAGTGCAACTCGTGCTCCGCCTCAAGCGGAAGTCAATTTATTTTTGCATACATCTTCTTCACCTTGGGGAGTTCCTCAATATCAATAACAATCAACTGCTAACGTTTTGGAGACCCCTTCTGGATCGGCGGAAGTGAGGGGGGACACCATCCACCAGGGAAGAGGGGGGGAAATAGACAATTACGATGATAAAAGGGCGAATAAAGAAACCTAAAAGCATGCAAGCCAACTTTGCAGCCCCGAAATACAGAATGATCACCCCTACTCACTCAGTGCACATGGTCTCGTCTATTTAGCTTTTTGGGGCAGCCAGCATCAATAAAAAAAGAAGCATTACTGCCCGTCTTGGCCGACAATCTGAAATTCTAAAGCTTCAGGGACCCTAAGAAGGCTTTCAGAAACCCCAAAGGGCCCATGGACCCACATTTGAGAACCACCGCTCTGGATCTAACCATTAAAAACTATTAGCAGTCATGTGGCAAAGTACAAGCTGCACTCCTACCGCACTGAAATAAGGCAGGTGAGTGCCATTCTTGCACTTGATCCAGTTTTTCACTCGGTAAAAAAATGGTTAACAAAATTTTAAAACAAATACCTAGTTTGTGAATTCCGTACTGAACACATCCGACGATGCATATACATTGCTCCCACCCTGCAGATATCCTTCTAAAGTTTTCACGTCGTTCATTGCGGAAGCGTGATTGAGTGCGGGCCTTGTAAGAGCTGTCTATGAGACTTGCACTTGCCAACCCCCTAGACTGCTAGCTGTAGCACAGGCAAACTTGTAAACTTACTGCACCGAAAGAGCTAGGAAATAAGAGTTTTGGGTTCACCAAGCTCGAAACAGGGAACTTGACCGCGAGTTACAAATTATTCGCAATTTTCTAACTATTCAAGTTCTACAAATACTTCGAAAAGCGAAAGTAGGAAGCGAATTGAATAGCAAGCATTATTAGCAAAATATTCAAAGTTTTGAATATTCACACAGCCCTAGTTTCTTTTGTTTTTTTTAATTGCTGCGTTTTAATGCATTTTTATAGGTTTATTTTTCTGTGCCACTGCTGCCAAATATAAGGAGGGGGACCGAGGCCTCGTAAAGCTGCATCATGCAGCTATTTTTTTTTTTTTTGTTTCTTTCCGTCATTTACAGTTTGACGGAAAATAAACATTATTATTATTATCATTACAATGCTGTATTAACAAATTAGATTTACATAATTAAACAGCGCACAAGGAGAGGGACAGAAAAGGAAGACAGAACAGGCAAGCGCTGACTCGCAACTGACGATTTACTATGAAAAGGAGAAGGAAGAAAACTACACACATGAACATATATCGGAAAAGAGAAAGATGTGAAAAAGCTAATACATTAAATAAAATTACACCTAAAATAATTATAGCTGAAAAGGAAAACAAAATAAAATGAAAATCAATCTCTCAAAGTCCTAGGCATGTCCAGTGCCGGCACTCCGAAGCCTTGACCATACACCTATTTGTGCGCAGCTGCCCCCATAAACTCATACTCGCTGTCTTGTAGTGTTAATGATGGCTGGCTCACACATTTGGATTTGAGCTTTCTTATCCAAAAGGCTTCCACTATTTCTCTTGTTGTTTTTTCTTTATGGGAAGCTAGAACAGTTGTTGCACAAAAATCTGGATCACATCCACAGGTTCTGCAGTGGATGGCTAGGTGGCTTCCAGTGGTGGTTTGAAGAGACTGTTTATGTTCCCTCAAGCGGTCGTTGAGGCACCGCCCAGTCTGTCCGACATAGGTTTTCCTGCAGGACAGAGGAAGATGGTAAACCACTTGTAGAATGCAAGACACAAAGTGCACCTTGTGGTTTTTCATGCAGCAAGCCCTGCTGTCATTGTTCTTGTCCACAAGCGTGCAAATTCTACCCAGTTTGTTTGGGGCTGAAAACACCATGGGCACGTTGTATCTATTGGCAACATTTTTTAAGTTGTGCGACGTCTTGTGGATGTATGGTATAACTAGTGGTCGGATATTGGTAAGGTCTTTGCTCTTTTTTCTTTTGGTCGATCCTTTACAGGTTTGTATCACAGCAGGGCTTGCTGCATGAAAAACCACAAGGTGCACTTTGTGTCTTGCATTCTACAAGTGGTTTACCATCTTCCTCTGTCCTGCGGGAAAACCTATGTCGGACAGACTGGGCGGTGCCTCAACGACCGCTTGAGGGAACATAAACAGTCTCTTCAAACCACCACTGGAAGCCACCTAGCCATCCACTGCAGAACCTGTGGATGTGATCCAGATTTTTGTGCAACAACTGTTCTAGCTTCCCATAAAGAAAAAACAACAAGAGAAATAGTGGAAGCCTTTTGGATAAGAAAGCTCGAATCCAAATGTGTGAGCCAGCCATCATTAACACTACAAGACAGCGAGTATGAGTTTATGGGGGCAGCTGCGCACAAATAGGTGTATGGTCAAGGCTTCGGAGTGCCGGCACTGGACATGCCTAGGACTTTGAGAGATTGATTTTCATTTTATTTTGTTTTCCTTTTCAGCTATAATTATTTTAGGTGTAATTTTATTTAATGTATTAGCTTTTTCACATCTTTCTCTTTTCCGATATATGTTCATGTGTGTAGTTTTCTTCCTTCTCCTTTTCATAGTAAATCGTCAGTTGCGAGTCAGCGCTTGCCTGTTCTGTCTTCCTTTTCTGTCCCTCTCCTTGTGCGCTGTTTAATTATGTATAGCAACCACCAACTAGCCCAAGTATCCACCATTTCAAATTAGATTCTTTGGCAAGGTGTTTGGCATTTCGTGAAGCCGGATAAAAGCGTGGCCGCGAGGCTCGACACCGGTTGGTTGACGGGTAAGAGAGGGGGAGTGAGGTGTTCGACGCTGATTGGTTAACGGGGAGGTCGTGTGACCAGAGGGGCAGGCGAGGAGGAGCTGAACCACCTGTGCGCACTGACAGAGAGGAGCTCGAGTGTGGGAGGCTCTGGAAGATTGCCAGGTTTATCAGCCAGATTCGCGGTACTATCGCTTCATTGTAGAAACAACTATCAAGCGTACGCATGGTATGCATTAAACTATCGGATGAAGAACACCGTGAATGTAGGCATCTAGCGTCTGGAAACTCGGAGTATCACTCAACGTTTTTGGTGCTAGAACGTTTCACGTAAGCAGCACAATTGCCTAGAGATTCGCCATAAAAGTTTTGACACCAAAAATCCAACTCCGACTCCCGAAAAGTGAGCCACATCTGCACAACTGGTTTCTCAATTCAGGCCATTCGCAAACCTTCGACTTTAGGAGTCCGGTCGGCCCCACGACGTTTTCGAAGAGGTGCGTGGCGACGTGCACGTCGACGGCGCTGAACGGGTCGTCCAGCAGGTAGACGTCGCCGTCATGGTACACAGCGCGTGCCAAGCTCAGCCGCAGCTTCTGACCACCGCTCAGGTTGATGCCCTGCAAGGACCGCATCGTGTGAGCGTCGTAGAATGTTTCTAGTCCATCACAATCCCGAGAGCTTATGGTTTGAAAAGACATTATGGTCACTGGCAGAGCTAGAACAGCAGGGAGGACCCTCGGTTGTGGGTTTGATGACAGCTAAGATTTTGACTGAAGCTTTGGTTAAAGGACCTGGAGAGATGCTTGGAAGAGCCCCTATTGATAGACGCCGATTGAATAAGGATCTCAATGCCCCGTTTTTACGCTCCAGGTAACCTTTTCCCGACTTGAAAACAAAGCTAGAGTGACCCCAAAAACACTACTGCAAAAAAGGTAAATATACGAGCGAACGCTCCACGCCCTATTATCAGTTGGAGAAGCAAGAAACTTTAAATAAATAATAAATTCAGCCTGCACCCTGTCATTCTTTTTTCTTTCAAAGCATTCAAAGCTTGTAGTATGCTGCACATGAAATTGAATTGTAAGAATAGCAACGCAGGTGCTTTAAACAACAGCAATTCCCGACCTTGAAATTGTTAAAGACAACGCCTGACCGCTCGAAAACACAATGCTGTGTCCATATAAAATCCATATAGGTACCATATTTCCCAGACTATAGTCTGCAGGCTATAAACATTTAAAAGTTAATTTTACATGGTGCGGAATATACAAGATTTGTTTTTCTAGATCGTTAATTACAACGAGATGCGACAGATTTTGAGAACGACAGAGCATGCTAAGGATGACTTACGTGCAATACAAGCTTCTTTGCAAGCTAATAAAGCAGACATTCGTCAAGGTAAACTGCGTATGAGAATAATTTAAATGCCAAATAGGCACCAGGTGTGGATGTACCGAAAGCAAACTATCTAAAGAAAAACGGTTTTCCTCAACTAAAATGTACCCGTACGTACTGTGGGCCAGCAAATGCAGAATTCACGACCAAGAAAAGCAGATGCACAGCGACCAACGCGAAAGAGTACCTTCTCTCCTATCTCCGTGTTCTCCCCTCCAGGAAGCATCTCAATATCCGGCCTGAGGGCGCAGGCATCCACCACTTGCTCGTAGCGCTCCTCGTCCACGGCATTCGTGAAAATGATGTTCCCCTTCACCGTCGCATTCTGGATCCACGACTGCTGAGGCACGTACGCCAGTTGCCCCTTCAAAGAAGGCGTCAACGTCACTTTTCAAATTCAGCTGCGTCAGATATTCCGCACTACCAATACACAACACGCTTTTCCATGAAATAAATTATTATGTAGTGAACATTGAGAAGCGGAAATGTAAGCCCTCTTAAAAAGTGTTTCGCACACGGTTGCCGCTAGACGCAGCATACCTAGCTACTCTTATAACAAGGCTGTCTAATGTGGCTGGCCTCCTAGAACATAAAACTTGTTTTCCACGAGTCTAGCTTCAACTAGCACTTTGACTAGACAGCCCCCAAAGCAACAGAATTCGACGCATATGCTGGAGCTACAAACGAAGCCTTTAAATTGGTTGCTCACGTCCCTGCATTCACATAGTGTTCCTATCAGGCATTTGTACAGACGATGCGAGCTAAATCATTTTACTTACCTCCAGAAATGTAGGCCGGGCACAGAAGAGTGCCTCGCAAAATAATAAGAGTGCCTAAATCTAAATCGTGCCACTAAGCCATTGCCAGCTGTGGAAAGTTTTCTACAATTCGATATTTGCCACCCTCGAAAGCGATGAATACTTTGGAGGCGCGAAATGTATGGTGCAACTAAAAGACAACTGTGGCTCCAATTCACGCTGTGAAGGTGGTTCGACAACAAAGCTGCAAACGACACCCACAACAATTACCCATTTCGACGTCACTCGAAAAGCGTGGTGAAGTCACTACGTGATTTCTATGCTGTTGAATACTTTTCCACTCGGAGTAGCTTACGCAACTGTAATCTTTACAGGGAAACTCACACGGGGAGAAGGAACGTGCTTTGCATTGTTTGCAGGCGCCGTTACCAACCATTATGCGGTTTGCACTTCATACGAGGGCTTCGAATGACGTCAACCCCTTTCGAAGCAAATGCAAACCTAATCTTTACCGGAACGCGTGGGAGGGTGTTCCTATTGTTCATACGCACCTTATCATCCATCGTGTGCTTTTAATGCTTGTTCTGTGGTTTTCTTTATTGAAACGGATAATGAGCTGTATGCTGTATGCTTGATTTCAAAGGAGACATGCTGTTTTGCCTTTAATTGTTCGCCGGGAGTTTTTTTGCTTACTACGCCAACGACACGAAAATTCCCTTGGCTGGTAGAGGTACACAGCTTTGCTGTAAAAGGCGCAGAAGGTCGTGCACAAAGGCTTCATTTCGGGAGAGGGTGCCTGGTTTGGCGTCGACGATTTCAACTCCAGTGTACCAGTTGGTCGCACCGGCTGGCAACTCACCTGGACGTCGACGGAACCCGACATCTTCTCGAGGCTCCCGAGAATGGCGGAGAGGAGAGACGACTTTCCAGAGCCCACGGACCCGACGACCGCCACCAGACTGCCTTTCGCCACGTTTAGGTCCACGTCCTTCAGCACTGGGGAGTCCTGTTTGGACCACGCAAAGGTGGCCTGCTTTAAAGTCACAGAGTCCCCTGCGAGAGACAAGAACCCTTGTCCTTTATTTGCACACCATGGGGAGTTACAGCTCCAAATGGAACTGTGACCTTTCAATTCCTATTTAATATTGTAACCAGATGCAATACATGTGTGATGGCGCTAGTATGCAGTTCCTACCCTGCAACACAGCTAACTGGCACTCTTGTCCATGACCTTGTCTTATGGTGCAAACAACACTGACACAAGCAAGCAAGGTCCCTGCAAGATTTCCACATAACGCTATCGCATTAAAATAAAAATGAAACACCGCTTTTCAAACTGTAAAGCTGTTCTCTAAAGAGGAGACACTACCCAGAAAACAAAAAATGTTTCTGCAAAAAAAATTAATTTTAAAAACGCCATATATACATCCGCCAACATCTAGAGAGTATTCCCAGAAAGTTTGATTTGTTTACCCTGTATAAGAATTTTTTTTATAAATTCTCTTCAGTCCACTGATGCTAAAGAAAAGGTTGAGGGTCGAGCACTTCAAAAGTGTCTTTCACTGTTCCACTTTTAGCATAAATTTCACTTAATAAGATCTACCGTTTCAGTATGAAACTATTGAAAGACTTAAAGGTTCACTAAAGACGTTTCTGAGATCTTGGTGATAGCTTTTCTTAGGTGCACCAAGCATCCTAGAAATCCAAAAATTATGCTTGTGCGACGTCCATTTTTCTACTAGAAATGTGATATAAGTTAGTGCCACACCCCTTTCTGAGCAAAAAAATCTGGATCACAGAATTCAGCGCTTGCGATTGGCTGACGCGCGCCCGTCGTCACGCCACCGGCACCTCTGCTGAATTCTGTGGTTCAGATTTTTCTGCTTAGAAAGGGGCGTGACACAGACTTCTATCACATTTTTTATAAGGGAAATGGATGTCGCACAAGCATAATTTTTCTATTTCTGGGATGCCTGAGCCCGTAGAATGAGTTATCACTAAGAACAGACAATCTCAGAGATGTCTTTAGTGCACCTTTAATTTATGTGGCTTTTATAAAGAAATTTTATGGAGACGGTTATATGAACTTAGAATTTGCATTTTCATGTTCCTTTATTATAAAAAATTGCAATTTGCAAAACTTAATAAAAAAATATCATTTTTTTTATTTGGAAAATGCACATTTTCTGAAATTTCTTTTCATAGCAACTCGCAACAAATATTCCAGTATGCATTCCATCAGAAAAATATGTGGTCATCAACACCATTTCTCAACGATAAATTCAATAAGCAGATTCCATGCTTTACTAAGGTATAGTACCTCATAATATTGATTCACAGGGATGAAACTTTGCATGCCCTCCTTCTATTTGGCCACAAACACAACCTGACGATTCAAAAGTAAACATTCCCAGGTAGTGTCCAACCCTGTGAACCAGTTTTATGAGGTGGTATATCCCCAGAACGAAGTAAAGCATAGCTTTGCATGGAATCTGCTCAATGAATCTATCATTGAGAAATGCTGTTGATAACCACATATTTTTTTCTGGTGGAATGCATACTGGAAAACCTGTTGCCAGTTACTACGAAAAGAAATTTAAAAAAAATATGCAGTTTCCAGGTTAAAAAAGATGTATAAAATGACTTTGTTTCACATTTATTAAGTTTTGCAAGTTAAAATTTTTCATAAAAAAACATGAAAATGCCAAATCTAAGTTTATAGTAACCGGGTCCATTAAATTTCAGCACATAAGCCGCAAACATTTAGGCCCTCGATAGTTTCATGCTGAAACAATGGTTTTATTAAAGTGAAATTTATGCCAAAAAGTGTAACTGAGAGAAATGCGTTCAAAGTGCTTGAACCCCTACCTTTTGTTTAGCATCACTGGACTGAAAATAATTTATAAAAAATAACTATGCAGTGTAAACAAATGAAACTTTAAGGGAATACTCTCCAGATGTTGGTGGATGTCAAAGCGGTATTTTTCAAAATCATCTTTTTTTTGCAGAAATTTATTTTTTCTGGGTTGTGTCATCCTGATCTATAATTCGCCATACGCGTGGGACAGTAGGCTGCGGAACTGCGTTGTCGGACGCAGCTTGAACCCCTACCCAAAAAGATTCGTCCCCTCTCCGATAATTATGAAGATGGTCATGGGCATTGTACGGCTGCTCAAATCAATGACGGAACTAACACACGTCTATTTAAGTCATACGCCGATATGCCCTCATCCCCGTTTGCCCAAAAGAAAACAATATCAGTCTAGAGCCTAGATTGCGAGTCTCGACGGCACTCCGAAATTCGCAAAACCAGTTTAAGAAAAATGAGCAGTTCAAATAGCAACTGCTGCAAACAAGGCTGGGCTGATGAATTTGAGCATCCAAAATAGACCATTCAGCATAATGGTAAAAATAAACCTCGTCCTGCTTTTGAAGTCATCTTAGCAAAAAAAAAAACCAGCACTTTAGTCTATGAAAGAGCAAAAACCAAAATAGCAGTTTCCTACACTCCTTCACTAAATAGGATATGCATAACAACATGAAGTCCATGCCCAGAGTACGGGCGGCATGTTTGAACACTCTTCTTTCTTAAAACTCAGCAGAAACAACATTAGTCACTTTTCCATGACAGCATCAGCTCTGTTCATGGTTACCTGGTAAAGGACTGCTCCCGACGGTGTGCTCGTCAAGTTCAGCCTCGTTCAGAAACTTCGACAGTCTCCCAAGGGAAACCACAAACTGCACGAGACACGAAGCCTCACCATTAGGTTTGCACTTTGAGAGGAAACTAGCAAACCTAGCGCTCCATCAATCCCAGCTAGTTAACTTCGAATAATTGTTCGCTAGACGAAATCGCATTTGTAACCTGGTAAGGCATTTTTCCGGGAGGTGGGGGGGCAATGCTTTGTCGGAACGTCGCAGGACGTAGCGGGGTAAACACTTTGGCACAGTTTGGCGTGGCAATCACATCACAGCAATTCCTCGAACACGAACAAAGGGTAGCCATTTCCCCTCATGGTGCTAATAGGCACGCAGCAACTAAAGTGCTTACACGGGATGTAGCTCAATCACTTCTGAAATCACCACGACCGGCTGACGGGCGACGTCTCTTAATCCCCGGCGAACGTTGCGCTTCACGGCGGCACTCACCCTAATGAACCTGGAGATGACGTCCGGCAGAATGCCCATGGGGAATCGGAGGAGCATAAAGAGCGAGAAAGAGGTGAAGGCAATGGACGGCGTCAGCTGGTTGCTCGGGCTCACCAGCAGGAAAGTGGCAAACGATGCCAAGGCAGCCTGAAATGGGACGAGAGGGTGGGTGCCACGGGTGTGATGCCGCATCTGCTGACAACTTAAGAAGCGCTGGGCGCGGCAAGCACCGAGCTTCTCATCATCCATCCGCAGCCCATCAGATTGCAGCATTAGAAAGTGAAGGACAAATCTCAAAGTAAAAAGTCATAGCATCCCCCGTAAGGATGCCCACCCAAAATGAAGAAATAAATTATGAAAAACATAGGGTGGGCAATCTTTGAGGATGCGAGACCAAACGTTTGTATAAAATAATGTGATAAAACACCGAGCTATCCCTTAAAAACCACGTGAAATGGGAACTGGTGCCGCCACAATTGCAGACGCGGCAAATTTCCGTTTTGCAATGCGATAAACATGAGGAAATTCGCAACAAACTCCTGTGTTATGGTAAAATATGGCACGGATTGCGGACGCAGCAGATTCGCTTTACACGGTGTGAAGGATACGCGGGAACCTGCCGCGAACTTGCGTGTCATGGGAATCGATACCGCAAATTCAGAATGCAGCAGATTTGCGTTTCAAGGTGCAATAAACATGCGGGGACAACTCGTACGTCACGGGAACCGATATCGCGTGCGTAGATCGCGGACAAAAAACGCGGGAACGAGCGAGAAACTCGCATTGTCACGGGAACGAATACCACAGATTGCGGACGCAGCAGACATCCATTTCCAGATTGAATAAGCACGCAAGATCAACACGCGTGTCAGGCAAATATTGTGTGCAAAGACTGCTAACAGAAATGTGTGATTCCGCTAAGATCTTCCTTGTCATACATACCAGTACCGCAGATATCGCTGTAGATGCGACTCCGGTCGGACATCGCGTGACAACCGACGGGAATACAAGGTGGACGATGTTTCAGAATTATTATGTTAAGATATTCAGCCAGAAAAATAGGATGGGCAATCTCTCGAGTAAGGGTGCCCTTACGGGATTTTACGGTAGCATACTCAGAGACAACTTTCTATAGCATTTCAGATGGAGTGAAGAATGCACATGCACAGCTTTGATCGGAACTAAGAGTGTGTGGGAGCCTGGGGACCAATAGCTTCGACTGCGTAGCCATGGAAAGTTGTCCACAAGCATATGAAAGTATGTATCGACTTAAGCTCCGTTTTAAGTTTTGCTAGAGTGGAAATGAATTAAGTCATATGGGTCACATCTTGTGATAACAGATAGAGTGATGCTGGAAGAGAGAAGTTTTTCGAACACCAGGGCACACAACTTTAGCTCTGGAGTGAGATAGAAAAAATGGTGGAACACAGTCCTAGTGAACATGACGTTAGACAGGTACGTGTGGACGGGTTGGGCTGAGTCAGGTTAGGCTTTCTACAATCGGTAAGCATGAATAATGGCACTCTCAATTTTATCTGCAATCATACATAGGGCTGGGTTGTGTTAGGCTGACCTCAACATATAAAAAAAGGCCTCCCCGGCTTTACTCGGCTCCGTAAAATTGTGAAAAGAAATGTCTTCACCACTCACCACATGGGGGGCAACACCCCAGAGGAAGCCAAAGACCGAATCCAACAAGGCAAACCTCTTGAGAAATGAAAGCTCCTTGGTTCGAGTTTCCTTCACTTTCTCCATGAAAGGCAGCTCCCATGCACTCAGCTTCAGCACCTGAAGAAAACACAACTTGACATGTCATATGTGTGCATATGAGCTCAGAAGCAAACAATACAAAGAACAAAACAGATGAGATATCCTTCCACGAAAAACAACAAATGACACACTTCCTTTTCTTCTTTGTTTTCCTTCATTTGTAGAACAAATAAAGCTTCTGCATGCAATTGCCATTACAACAAAAAAGAAAAAACCTGGAATATTAATTAACAGCCATTCCTTCTCCGTAACACAAATCACAACCGGTCACACGAAGTGTGACCACTGCTATGAAGCTGCTCCAGTCACTGTCAAGCTAGAGGGCCACATGGAGCCAGCACAATTATATGTTGATATATGTGGATAACCTTGGAAACTCAAGTACAGCCAAACCCGTTTATATCGAACTCGCAAAAAAGCGTCCACCAGCTCGATATAGCGGATAATTTGATATAAAAGTTTTAATGAATTTGGCTCAAAAATTCACTTTCTGCTGACATATTACACAATGAAATAGTATTCTGCTGCTTTTTCTTCATTGCATCCGCGATGACAATATTTTTTTACGCTATCGACGGACTCCAAAATGCTGAGGCTGCTGCCTTCTATATTTGCGCATTAGCGTCGAACTATGCACAGAGCACGGAGCACATCCGAGCAGGAGCACCTTCTCCTGCAGAACGCCGTTTTGCTCTGCAAGTTGGCTTTCCCCTAAGGCTGACGGCTGCATTGGGGGAAAGCCAGCTAGCAGAGCAAGCTCGCTTTTTTTTACTTCCAGGCGGCCGCGTCCACCGCCCGGAAGAAAGAATAATATTATCTTTTGCGGACGGAGCGGGGAGAGAGAGCACAGAGCACCTTCTGCCCGCTCCCGTGGCCGCCCGGAAAAAAATATAAAAAAGCCAGCATGCTCTGCAAGCTGGCTTTCCCCCCAGACGGCCGCGCACGTTGGTGGAAAGCCAGCTTGCAGAGCAAAACGGCGCTTCTGGCACTTAGATATATCGGTAGCGGCTGCTATTTTTGTTCGATGTAACCGTAGGTTTTGCACATATTATCACTGTAACATTACTGTGCACAAAAACTGTTCAATATAAGAGATAACTCGATGTAAACAGGTTCGATATAGTCGGGTTTAACTGTATGCCCAGACTGTTTGCAGTCACCCTAAGTCACTGTGACATCAACATTGTCGGGGAACCCACTACTAAGTCAAAACAACGAACCACCCCATCATCATACAGTGCTGTCCTGATGTGGATGCCACGTCAAAAAAAAAAGCAGCATGCTTGCTCTTTAAAACGCAGCAACACATTGACAAGTGACATTGTTACCCGGACAGAAGAAAGATACTTTTGGGAAGACTTTAATTGCATCTTAATGTGCTTCAAGACACCCAGGGCAATATCCTACACCAAGCACAGAAATGCCTTAGATGGGCCACATACCTTGATGCCGTTGAGAATCTCGTTGATCTGGCGCAGTCGTATATCCTTGAAGCCCATTTGCTTTGTCTAAGAGAAAAAAATTCATCAAATGATCCGACACCAGAGGAGAGGTTGAGTCAAGTGAAAGTTTTAGGTGACTACAAAAGTTAGCTGTAAAGCACCACTAAAAAGGTCTTTTCCTCGAAGAAGACTTTATATTTACAGAAAAAAAAGAAGCATTAAGCATGGAGATTGATTTAAATGTGCTGTTAATATGCCACAAAGTGTCTCTTTAGATCCCAAAAGCTGTAATTTTTAATGGAGGCATAAATATGCAAGACTACAGAGGTCTACAGGCACTCTCACAAAACCAAAATGGTATCCCTCTGTACTGCCGAGGAGTTCATTTCTATGAGACCAGAAAATGATGACAATGCCTATCACCCTGGGCACCATCACTCCGACTGTGGCATGTGCCTGCATGCGCACACTGTTACATGCACAAACCCCTGTTTGGTCGAACAGTTACATCTGCTCTCAGTGCCATTTATTCATTTAATAGAACTAACCTCCATCATTTCCACTAACAAAAATAAAGCTAAAATTTTTTTTCTTTTTGTGGGAGTACAAAATGATTTGTCACATGGAGAGCTCAATATGACTCCTCATGTGAGGAGAACAACTCTTTTTGTGAGGAGTCACATACCTCCTTTCGTGAGGAGGACAAAGTGACTCCACCGTGGGGGAGCTGAATGTAACTCCTTTCACGAGGAGAGTCAAATACCTCCTTTTGTGAGAGGCTCAAAACTACCCTTCATGTGTGGAGCTCAATATGACTCTAAGTAAGGCGAATTATTCCTTTTGTGAAGAGTTAAAACGTTTCCTTTCATCAGGACCTAAAAATAATTCCTTTCATATGAAGATATTTCGAACCATTTGCATACAAAAAGCCAATGATTGAAGAACGTAAGTCTTTCATGTGGGCAGATTCGTGTCGAAGGTCACGATGCACTCGGTGAGGCAATTCGATGGTAAAGCCCATTAAGTCGACCACCCGATAAAAGAAAAATGGGCCCGCGACAGTAACAGAGGTGTAACAAAGCTTGCCTGGTACTTGTCGGAGAGCATGGCGACGAACGACGTGGCCCCGGAGACTAGCACCATGACGGCGACGGTGGCGAGGCACGAGGGCCCCAGGTATTGCCACAGCAAGGCCAGGGTCATGATGATGCGGAGGGGCACCGTCCAGAACTGGGTGCTCAGCAGCAGGAACTGGCTCACCTCCTCAACGTCCACCGACATCAGGTTCATGATCTCGCCGGCTGTGTACTGGCGCCTCGAGCGGCTGTCAATCAGGAAGACCTGCCACAGCGGAACCGAAAGACAGGGCCGCCAAAGTGTTAAAACACAAAATGCGAAAGCAGAACCTAAATGGAGCTTTCACAAAAGCATTTCACTGCCACCCCAAACATTGAAAGGCCTTTAAAATATCTTCTGGTGACACTGATACGAGGTTTCACATCTATTTTACTTCCTTTGATGGCAGTGGAAGCTTGCAGATCCCTACCGTCAATAGCAAGAGATAATCCGCCCATTTCAGTGCCGTTAAAGGCAGTGAAAGGCCCAAATGCCTTCAAAATATCTCCTGATATCAATACCTGGAGATACAGCGTCTACTTCACTGCCTTCAATGCCAGTGAAAACTTTCAGATGCCCATTATTGATACCAGGAGACAATGTGTCCATTTGCCAGCCGTCAAGGGCATCAAAGGTTTTAGATTATTTTAAATTACTAAATGGTCTAATAACATACCCTCATAGAATAACCAATGCCCTTTGGGTGAATTGCATAAGCATTTGAGATACACAGGAGCTATAACTCTGGAGTGGAAAGGACTTCTCCTTTGTAGATTAGTGTTAGTACACAAAATAAAAACTCCTGTAGTGGCACCGTCACTAAGGAGACACTATAGTTACACTATAACAGATCGTTGACAAACTAGAGACGTGCTGCTGTATCGGCCAAGCACCGAAGATGGAACAAAAAAAGGAGGAGACCTACCTTTCTGTATAGAGCAGCCACAAGAGCAGACTGAACTTTGTATGCACCGATTCCTATTAAGTATACAGCGTGTGCATCCATGACTCCACTCAAAAACTGAAAGACGGCGTATCCTAAGGCGTACACATAGCCGTGCCAGCCATACTCCTTGTTCTGGAGGTATTCCAAAATGAAGCTGAAAGGCAAAGAGTACACAATGTAGCTTTTGCATCTGCAAAGATATGACTTGCAGACATTGGCACAGTCATTTGAAGACTCGCCGTCAAAGCACTCAACTGAAAGCGCACATTAAGTGAAGGGCTTTGAAAGGCTGGTTTGACACAAAAAAAAAAAAAAAAGAAACTGCAGGGTTCCTGTTACCATGCAATCAAACTTCCTCCTTTTCTGGAGCGTTTTTTAGATGCGACGACGAAACAGCATGCAGTAAACAACGAGTATTTATGACACCAACTCGACGGACATCACCGAGATTTCAAAACAGATGAGAACAGATGCTATTGTATTTTGAACTTTTTCTAGAGTCAAAGCATAAATTTCTCGAGTCTAGCCATAAAAATATGCTTGGAGATGCTCTGTTTCATCTCTGAAGAGTAGTACTGCCTAGAGTCCCAGAATAAAAAAAAAGAAGAAATGACATTGTTCAAAAAATGTTGCCTGCTACCTTAGGACAGTCAGGCAGTGTCACCAGATACAGTGTAGACCGCATATAACGTATGTCGCGGGAGTCGCGAAAATCCGCACTATAAGCGGTACCGCACTATAACCAAAACATCAATTTTTCAGGCCAAAATACATGCCATGAGACAACTTACACTTGTGAAAAGAATTTATTTTATGTTAGATGAAAAATAAAGCTTAGTTTGAGGAAAGTTTTTATTTCACCTGACTAGTACAGTTCTGTCTCAAGTGTGTTACACATTTTGAAAGAAATGAGCAGCTTTTGCCTGGCGCAGCCTTTTAACGGCGTCGCGGGTTGCGGACGGACGTTGAGAGCGGTCAGGATTGCTAACCCTAATCACTTTTCTCCGGAGATGAAAACGCGTGAAAATTCGCATCCTTCACACGGTACGCGCCAGTAATACCTTGAACTTGAGCGCACGCATGAAATGCGCCAAATATGAAATCCGGGCGATGTTCGAGGACACAAATGCTTAGAAATCACCACTGTAGTCGAAGTAAGCAAACACGACGACACGGGCGTTTCTGCCGTCTTGAGAGCGCCGCCTTGACATCGCCGCACGAGTAGGTGGATCTTCCCTTCTAGTACGTGCTGGGTTATCATAGCGACACACAACGAAAATTCACAGTCAAGGATAGCGCTTTTACGCGGAACGATGAGATGAACGCCGTCTACGACGACGATCACAACCGACGCCGTGTTTGCGGATAGAAGCAGCCGGCCCGCGACCGGCATGTAACGCGCGTAACACTTCTCCTCGACCTGCGATTGGTCTGTCGCTGCGGTTGTTTGTTTCCAACGCAGCGGAGGGAGGCACGCACGTGAACGACACGTGCGTGCGTCCCTCCGTCGCTAGGGCAACTGAAGCCTCTCTCTTCGCTTCTCCCGCTTCTTCGAGCACCCTCCTTGCCCTGCGAGTGCCGCTTGCGCAACGCTTGCGGCTCGCGCCGTCAGCGCCGTTATCTAGTGTCGCACAGGGAAGCGCGCTCGCTGCTCCGGTCGTCGGCGCGGCCGGCGGGCTGTGCCAGAAACCGCACTATAACCGGTATTTCCCTTCGCGCGCCTGCATTTTAAGCGGTATGTAATTACATGGAGTTCTATGGGAGACGAACCGGTGGTTTAAAAAAACCGCGTTATACCCGGACCTGCACTATAAGCGGTTACGTTGTAAGTGGTCTATACTGTATGAGAAACTAAAGTGAAAGAGAATTATAAAAATAAATAAATGGGAGTAGCCGAGGAGGAACGCCAACGCCACCTCACAGAGCACTGAGATCTAGGAGACGATGGTGACAATCGAGAAAAGCTGGCAGCGCAACATTAAAGCTTTCATCCCCTCTCGGAGAGCGATTGTCAAAGTTAATCTGATTGAATGCAGAGTGCACTGTGATAAGACACCTTTAGTCTATGTCAGGGTTCTCCCCAGAAATGTTTTAGGGGTAGACATAACCACCATGCGAGCGGCGAGGGGGAGTTTGCAATGCGGCACGATCTGGCTTGCCGACAGAACACACTTTGCGCAGGCTCTCTAACTTTGTGACCCCGTGAGTGGCATTGCGCCGCGGTGATATAAAACCAAAACCAAAATGCCTTGAAAAGAAAAAAAAAAAGGGGGTAGGGGGGGAAGGAAGGGCCGGGAGTGAGCAAGGAGGCAAAAATAAAGCAAGCCACAGCGTGAGCAAGCATTGAGCAGTGAAAGAAAAGTCCTCTCGGCTTTCTGCCCTCTGCCACTCACCGCCTGCGGAGAGAACTGCTGCACGGTGCACGTTCGTGGCGCCTGTTTACTTTGTGTTTTTCCGCGGCCAAGCACCGCCCCCCCCCCCCCCCCCCCCCCTCACTGCAGGCGGTGAGTGCTGTTCCTATTTAGTGCTGTTGTAAGTTTGAACAGGCCCTAAGTGTGTCCTACATCAAAGATTAAAAAACAATCTCGTATTCTATTCAAGTTCTGGTATAACCGCCAGAAAAGATGCATTCATAGACCTAACATCTTGTACAGCACACTAAAAGCCTGCAAAAGAACCAGGGCTTAGCTTGGGCCCTCAATAGACAAAGCGATTACAACACCGTACAAAACAGGATCCTTACCTCAACATAACAGGAGGAAGGAAGCTAAAGACGATCTGCATCACCTCCACCACGGACGAAAGGAACACCTCCCAGCCACAGATTTTGAGGATGACGGAGTAGAGGGACCTCCGTTTGGGACGGAGCGGTCCGTTGACGGTCACACAGTTTCCGTCGTCGTCCACACCGACACTTCACACGTAGTGCAAAGAGCAATCAATCAGTCAATCAATGTCTTGGTGTCCGTATTCTTGTTCAAGAGACCCAACTCCTTGGGGTCCCCCAAAATGTTGCCCTTATGTCCAATATATGGTATGCCTGACCAAAAAATCTACAATGTTATTTCACCGCAAAAATAAACTAGGCATCGCCGAATGCTCAGTGTCCATGCAAATGTAGAGAACTAGTGGTCCAAACCTGGTGCCCAAGTTCCAGAACTAACCGTAATGTTACTAAAAAGTTCAAAGTAATTATATGAGACTTTATCCTTGAGAAAATTTGCTCGTTCCCGGTAGCTGACTGTAATCCTGGGCTTTGTCGGCTGCCATTTTTGATTTACGAAAATCAAGCATAGCTTTTGAATCACGTAACAGCGAACTTTTGCCCTCCGCCCCATTTGGGCGGAGGTTGAGCGTTGGGAGATGCATAGTTTATTCTGGCTGGGAAAATAATACCATAAAGATTTTTCAGGGACACCCTGTATATTATCTTCTCCCACAAAAAGCAGTATCACCATTTGGCTCCTTCCCTTTCTCCCTCAAAAATTGTCAGCCTTGCTGATTTAACTTTTCCAGGTCTGCCTTTAATAGCAGCTTGGGTTACGTTAGCTGCCCTCAACACAACCAAAATCACTCCCTCAGATTCGTGTTTTATATTTGCTTACTGAGGCACGAGTATCATTTGGTTAAAAAAAGCTAACCACAATGTATTTGAATCTTTTAGGAAATTATTATGCCTTTCCCACATTCGCAAAGGTTACTATCTGGCTATTTACACCCTACTGCAATCTCCCCCCCCCCCCCCCTGAGAATGCACTATGTAAAGTTGGGCCTATTTTAGCTTTACTGCACAGAGACGGTTAGTAACGCTATAATATTGGTGATCTCTTACGGTTACATTGCTGTTAGGCAAGTTATTCCAGTCTGCCGCTGTGAATGGCAAAGTCGAGTTGCATTGAAAGCATAATATCAATGAACACTTGCAAGATTGGAAAACTTACAAGTTATCAAGAAACACTTACCAGTTATGGCTACAAGTTATTAGACATGGCACTCCTAGCGCCGCGTGCAAAGCCGAGCAAGCAGCGCTCGGTCACAGAATTCTAGATTAGCGTTTATTCCTACTCGGGGCGTAACTTTTATCATTTCGTCCCAGTTTTTTGTTCTCGAAAGTGCCTGTTCATTCTCTAAGGAGCTGCCCCGTGACCTTATCGAGTCAGTCTCTCTTTCGCTTGTTGTTACGCCACCAAATTGCCACCCACTTTTCTGCTGCCTCGACCTCATTCTTTATTTTGTTTATCACAAGTTCGCCGATTAAACTTTTATTTTCAGTTCAACATTTGTCCTCTCGTCACCTTCATTCGTGGCAATATAAAGGTATTGATTAAAATATTATTTACACTGATTATTATATTTTGTATAACATTGTTCATGTATTTCTATAACTATGTTTCACTGTTAATCTCTGCTTAATGCAAGTCATTTAAAGCACCTTTAAAGCAAAGCAACAGTTCTCTTTGAAAAGTATGACCTGAAGCCCTTATCTTTCTGACGCTTAGCTAAGAGGAAAGAACCATATCATTAAACGAAAGCTGGAGCAATCAATAGACAACCCCACTTATTTTTAGAAATGTGTTTAATATGCAGAACTTGTGCTTATCAAGCAATGAACTAGATTACTTCACATGCCAACTCGCTTTGTACAGCAAACATATCCTACAATCAACTGAGTAAGTGTATTTATATACAAATGTCTCTTATAATGAAGTTCACTATGAGAATCAAAATTAAACTTAAAGCTTATCAGCCGTCATAAATCAGAGTGCTAAGTTTAGGAGCCTGTCGTAACAGATCCTCTTACACGTAGACATTAAAGTCGAAGGGAAATTACCTCAAGGATTTTTTAAAAGCAGTCCTGTGGAATGTTGCCGAGACAGTTGAACACTTTAAGTCTGTACAAAGTGGGTTCAGTGAAGATAGTTCCAGCCGATTTCGATACCCGAGGATGACAATCCTGCAAAACAGTCATTGCATGCCAATTCATACGACAGACAACAGATCACCCATTCCACAACAATGTCACTTGGTCAGGCTCAAACACTGTACACAATAAAATATGCTGTCCATTGCGGATGGTGCTCTTCCGAACGTCCTTTGTCTATTCCTGACTGCGCAACAAAACTGTTTATCAATCTAGTATAATGTAGTTATAACGAAACTTTTAAAATGTCTGAACAAGTGCATAAACTACCATTGCTCTCATGCTCTTACAAGTGAAAGCCCACAAACATTTCCAAGGATGTCCTCCTATGTTCATTTAACATAAACATTTTCTTGCACAGGCAAAAAAAAAAAAAAATACATGCAGCAAATAAAAAAAAAGTTTTTTTTGTCAGGATGCAATTTGCTGCGAGATGGGGCTTTATAGAGTTTATTCACGGAAGTAACTTTATTGACTCCCACTAACTCATAATCACAAACGCTTGCCATTAAAAGTCAGAAATCCAAACGCTAGTCGCAACAATTAAGGCTCTTCGGTTATTACGAAAACCATACAGTAACCATAACCCTGCTGCGAATACTGCCTCACCTCCACATGTAAGCAAACACCAGCCTTGGAAACAGCGTCCATTCCTTCACGACGCAGTAATACTGTTACAAACAAAAAACAATTGTCGGGTGAGAATATGAAAGAGCAAAAAGGACAGCAATTCATGCCGAGCCCGGTTAGAGGTGGTCTCTTACCGTTTGTCCCCCTAGCCTCCCATACGGCGACACGCGGTCGGACAGGCTCGACAAGACGAGCTGAACCAGTGCCAATAAGAAGAGGCAGACATTGCACAGCACCCGGATGCTCAACTGGCCCTGGAAAGAAAAGTCAGAGCAACCAGATCGCTCTCAAATACACGCCGAGCATCTACTGCCGCCAAAGTTCCAACAAATGCCCCATTAAAAAAGAACAAAAAAACACTAAATCTAAGAAAAAAAATTCCTTTTCTACCTGGTGAGGACAGGCATGCCTCAAAATAAATGTTTGCAGAAAAAACAAAAAAAAATTTTTTTGCTTGATATTTGTGCTACAATACTGTAAAACCCTTAATGTTCGCGAGCCCTCAATTTTCGCGAATTTCACGAATTGAAGAATTCGCGAAATTTAAGGGGGCGCGAAAATTTCGGTCCTTAAGATTTTCAATGCAGGCGTCTGGAATTCGCGAAATTTAGTGGTCGCGATTATGTCATCTGTGACCGATTCGCGAAAAATAGGGGCCGCGAAAATAAAGGGTTTTACAGTACTAGTTTTTTTATTTGCGGGCAGAACCGAAATTGTACCCCTGTGAGATAATGATGACAGCATTTGTACGTAGTGTGCACTCTGATGTCCAGCGAACTAAGAGTGCACGCTAGGGATGTTGCAAACCAATCGAGGTTCAACTTTGTCGTACTTCTTGTGAAAAGTTCGACAAAGGTTCGACTCAGGTTCGACTGCTATGCACGTGGGTGACAGGCTGGCCAGTTTGCTTCGGATTGGATGGTGATGGCTAAGGGATGAATTAAGGGCAGCACTGATTGGTTATTTCAGTTAATACAGTACAAAAAATTAATTTATTAACTTCTTCAGTGATTAGAATTAGTTTCTTTTAATTGCAACTGTTCATAAAATTAAAATAACCCTTTGCATAAAAAAAAAAATTATCTAAACCTAGACATGCTTGTATCAAGGTCTGGCCACACTGTCTACAAAGTCAAACCGGTCGAATCTGGAAGGTTCGTCAAACCGGTTCGAACTAGACGAACCTTGAAAGTTCAACCTAAAAATCCGGTTCGACAATAGTTTGTGACACCCCTAGCCCACACTAGTTGGGTACAAGCGCTATCATCATCATCCCACAGCAGTACAATGTCGGTTTTGCCCAAAAATAGAAAAAAATTATATTGCAACATAAATAGCAAGCAAAATATTTTTTTTTTCTTTTTTTTTTCAACGCACATTTGTTTTGATGCATGCATGTCCTAATCAGTATAAACAATTTCTTCTTTTTTTACTAGGTTGTGTTTTTTTAAAACTTCGTATGAGAACTCTTCGAAGTCCTTCCTTGCTCACGTGTTGCACCACTGCAAGCAAAGCCAAGGGATGGAAAGTCAGCATCATGCAGCAGCTTAGTCATCGACCCTACTGCCTGTGGTTTGACATTGTGGCGCGAGTGACAAATAGTGTAGTGCCACGTGGAGGAGGAGAGGGGACTCAGTGCAGTAACACTCCCCTCTCTCTTCCTCCGGAGGTGCCAAGTAAGTTAGTAGTAGGCACAGAGGCATCTCACGACCAGATTTTACGTGCAGCGCAGAGAAAAAGATACAATTCCCCCAAAGAAGAGGTGCATAAATGAAGAAGGAAAGTCCTTTATACATCCACAATTTATTTACCACCTGTCACATTGCACATTATTTCGAAAGAAAGTGCTGCTCGTTACAAATGCCGTCAAGAGCTACCTCAATACACACGAAAAGATAAACACATACGACGGAGCAGATAATATTATACAACAATAATAATAGGAATAGTTTAAAATAATAATAATAATATTAATGCTACCTCACCTTCATTGCATCACACGAAATGTCCAAGTCGGGCGATTATCATGTTTAAACAAATGGGGGCAGTGGCGCAATCAAATTATAGTTTCTTCCCTGCGGAGCGTTATCACTCACCTGGGCGTATTCGACGAGGTCGGAGTACCCGGTGAGCCCGGTAGAGAAGGCGAGCAGCAGCCAGAAGAGTGGAATGACCACGGAAGACCTCAAACCTTTCCACCTCGCGCATATCGTCAGCGACGTGATGAGTACCTGGAAAGAAGCCCGTTTGTAGGCCTGAGTGTCACGGTGAAGCTCAGCCCTCCAGAGACGATTATGATAAGGAAGGTGGGCTGTCCTTGTACACTGCACGACACTGTTAGCGGCGCAAACAAGCAGTTTTCTGGTTTTTCCGAGTTCTCTTAAAAGTCCGGCAGATTTTTGAGCGGTCCAAACTAAACCCATTTTCGGAATACCCAGGATTTACTCTTCCCGGCGTGCCATTTACAGTCTCCAAATTAAATATAGCTATCAAGAAAACGGCGAGCGAAGCTTATGCAAAAACCAATGTTTAAACTTTTCCGCACTCCCCAGTGGAGCGACGTCACGCATTGTGCGACTTGCACGTCAAGCGGGCAGTCTAGACAAAAATGCCTAGAAACCAAAAGTATCATTCCTCCTCTTGACCTACCAAGCCCATTTGCTCCCATTCCGCTTTTTTGGAACTGACAGTGTTGCGCAGTGAATTTCTTAACCGCTTTTTCCAAGAGGGTACACGGCGTCTCATTTCTTGAAATGGCCACCGCATTCGGCGAACTGCAGAGAATACTCATCCCGTGTAGCGGCTAACGACTTTAATTCAAGAGACACTTAACTAATTCAAAAAGCATAACCAAACTTGGTATGCAACTAGCTCAAAGTATAAATGAAAACTGAATAAGATATTTTCCTGCTAGCACCTACATGGTGAACAAGAACAGAGCAAAACATAAGGACAAAAAAAGAGTTCCACGCACGACAGGAGAAGTGCTGACTCACAACTACTCAATGAAGAGCCGGTGCATGCCGTAGCAAGGAGCTATCAGGGATGGAAGATCAGACTGCGAATGTGCGTGTTTTCTTGTTTCTTTTCCACGTGTAAAAAACCGAGTACTACCGTAAAATACTGGGCAAGCGCCAACTCAAAATTTGGAGATAATCGCAAAAAAATGGGGGATGGGCGCTTGTCTGGTCATAAATTTTACATATAAATGTACTGTGCGTATATTCTCAGATCTTACAAATTTGGTAATGGGCGCTTAATGTGGAATGGGCGGATGCGCGGTATTCTACGGTAGTTGCGAGTCAGCACTTGTCCTGTTGTGTATGTTCTTCTTTTGACCTCGTCGTCTGCATTGTTTTTGTTCATCATGTAAACAAATGCGAACAAGCTCAGATTTCAACTTCATTACTGTCAGCACCTATTTTCTTCTGTCCCTGTCTTTAGGTGTTTAACTTCAAGGATGAAAAAAGATCACCATGTTATTGGCTTCAGAAGTTAGCCAAGTCAGAATCGGGAATGAGTGGAATCACTTATTGCATAAGAGCCCTTGAACACTGCAAAGTTGGGACAATAATGGATAGCAAACCTGCCACCTGCTTGGTACTCTAACTGACCAGTAAAAGGTGTCATTTTGTCCACAGCTTAGTAAATGTCAGCAAGAGTTTCGTTTTTTTATAATACTTGCATCAATCTAGTCATCGAAATATGGCCATATTGTCTGGACCTCCACTTGGAATTGTAGGCTGCATCGGTATTGAAAAAGCCTTTGCTACTTGCCATAATACTGCACTTTTTATAAACGTGGTATTTGTCCCAATGTACTTGTATTGACCAAAATCATCTTTACTAAACATTCCAAATAGAGAAAGCGAAAAAGAGACCGACTTTTGAAAGAAGTCGAGAGTCCCCATTGCATGTTCCCTACATGTAGAAAATCAATGCAGGTGGATAGAGATAGGACTCACAAGTGTACACAGAATGATGGTAACCCCTGCAACTTCGGCCAAGTCGGCTTCATGTTGCAAGTAAGAAATGGATGATGCTGCAAGTTGAGCTAGACACACGACGTATGTGAGCACTTGAAAGACCTGCAAGAAATTAGCAGTCACAGTTAGAAAGCCAAGGCACCACACAGCTGCAGAACTTTGAATTTCAAGATGAATAAAAAAAAGTCAACTTGTAAAGCCAAATAAATTAGCCAAGACACTTCAATACATACACTCTGGATTTTAATATCAAGAATAAAACTGCATTCCTAAAAAGAAATATTTTAGACTTTTAGGTTCAAATGCCAACGCCCACTCTAAATATTCTCATCAGGATATAAATAAACTAGTATATAAACCCAAGAGTGACTACATTCACCTTAAAACTGAGGACTGTTCAGAAAAATGTCTTACTGAGGGTTGACCTGACCTCACTAAAGCAATTCTTTTCGATTCAAAGAATGAAATTAGCCTGCGTCTTTTATCGTTCAGACCCGCACCCTTCATAACAAAGTGTGTTGTTCTGCAAGAGCAATGCAGTTTAAACACCTCAGAAAACACTGGGATCTTGTTCACAGTAGCTCACTTCCTAAACTATATTCCATTTCATAATTAGCATACAACACTGTCAAAACTGCTGACATGTGGCTTGATCCTGCAATTCATTTCCATGCACTGTTGCAAGAACGAGGCGCTAGGTCAAGCTACGTGCTCATGCAAACAGCTTTGACAGCGTTGTACGCCAAGTAGAAAACGGAGTATAGGTTAAATATAATTAAAAACAGTGCACAAAAGAACTGGATGAAGAGAAGGGACACAGAACAAAGAGGCGCTGCTTTTCATTATGTTTAACACCGCCAACTTTCCCAGCTTACTACCTTACTGCAGAGTGTAGGTTATCTATACAACGCTCAAACTTCGCTCCCATTTGAATAGAGTGAATACAACTAAGCAAATGCGAATGACAGTACCAGCTTAAGGATGTAGAGCCAGCTCCAGGGATTGGGATTTCTTCGGCACTTTGCCAGATTTGAAATCTCGAAGAGGGCGAAGAACCACGTCAGAGAGCATGGCGCCCACGTTAGGACGGTGCTACGGAAGCAGGGTGTGATGTTTGGGACGTCCGTATCCCAAGCAAGTGTTGTGTTCTGAAACGTAGCAAATGCCCCAAAGTAATAATGAAGCAGTTTGCAACGCGCCCAAAAGCTTCTTGGCAGAAGAGAGGCAACAGCACGAGAGGTCTTGGCACGAACCTACATTCCACGCGTTAACATATCATACAAAAAAATGGCTCCTCAAAATGAGTCAGGCACAGCACTGTTTGAAACCAATCGCTAGTGAGCCAAAGGGTACGATATTAGGTATGTTACGAAACCAAGTTGAACAAGCAAAGCATGTATATCGCAACACTCCGTTCTGTTACAACAATGATTATCCGAACTTGGTCAGATTGAGCAGTACTTGAAACAAACTACCGCCTACAAACAAGAACCTGACCAGCAGAAGTATGATCTCTGAAGCAGGCACTTCCCTTAACTCTGTATAATTTAAATTAAAATTCGGATTGGTGGCATCTAATTACCTTACAGTCCACACTGTACATATGCATCTCATTGTTAGAGGTCAGCAAATGTAATCCCTTATATTACCCACTGGATAGTGCATGCCAAACACCAGCCCCGTTGGAATGGTGAAAGTCGGCCTGATTATTGTGACTGGCCAACCCGATTGTGAACCGTCGGAGTAGGTGACAATGCGATCAGTTTGCAAATACAGATTGTTTTGTTTTTGTGAAGATCTGGGCAGAAGGCCAGGCACAAGGTGCGCAGCAGAATTTACGGCGAGAATAGATATTCTATTGATAACGTAAGCAAAAGGTGGAATAGCAGAACACAATCGAGCTCTTTTGTTTACAAATGAGACTGGACAGCAGCCGCCAAGACAATACCATATTAATTTCATGCCCCCCCAAAAAAAAAAAAAAAAAAAAAAAAAACAGCCTTCCAGCCACTGCTTATATCAAAACGTAATGCTGGAGTACTGACTGAAGCATTTTATTGACGGACACTCTTAAGACTATAATGTATAAAAATAAATAAATAAATTTATTCATTACCAATCAATTTGATTTTTTTTTGCCCATACACTCTGTATAAGGTGAAATGGCTTGTTTTGTATACAACTAATGGATGCAATTTTTTTTTTTTTTTTTTAGAATATATACAAAGAACGGACAACGTCTGATCTAGAAGATGGCGAGACACGTGGAAAGACGTACCCAGAGCGAAGTGTTGCAAAAGTTCTCCATCTCCGATCATCTCAGGAAGCCCTTTGAGACGAGAAGGAAAAAAGAAAGAGAAAATCTTGTCAGTAGGCCACAATGAAGCCGACTGTTTACAGAGCTACTGGTATCTATCAAGTGGCACACCCACGGATTGGAGGAGATACCGTCATTACACTCGGAGAATACCGACGGCCCCAAACATACACTCATCCCGGTTGTCTGGTGCCACGATTGGGGGGAAAAAAAACGCAGAAGTCGTCAAAATGAGAGCATGTTACAGGAAAAGTTACGTGAAGCAAACAAATAAAAGCAAAAGCTCTCCATTCCACTTGAGTGGCCTCCCTAAAGGAAAATGTATCAGAAAGAAAGAAAAGTATGTCTGGTTTCTTTACTGAAGAAAAGACGCATAATTCAAACAAAAAGTCACCGCTTCTTTTCCATCTCATACAAAATACCTCAAGGTCACATTAATATGTATTAATTTAAATATAGGAGTTTGTAATGCCTTGCAATAACCAAAATGAGACACAGACCAACATTTTTCAAAGTCAGTTACTCTCTCGATGATGAACTCCTCAAAAAAGCGCATTCAGATAAGTTTTTACAAAAAATAAAAATTTAAAATTTAAAAAGAAGTTGTCCGACGAAAGCAATTTCGCACACAATGTGTAAAGGTTTGAGGCACAGGCGGTGAGTGCAGTGGGGACTGCAAATAATACACAGCTGTGCAACAATAAGCGAGGCATTCAAAAATAAACCATGCTTTCAACAGTAGACACAATATGACTTCCTTTCATGCACGCGAGAAAATAGACCCATTCATTAGCCAGTAAATATTAGATAAAAATTTGCGGGTATGCTACGCTGTTGAGGGGAAATAAGAATACAGTGATGTGATTGGCCTAAGCCGTTTTGGAGCACCTTTTGGAGCAGCTAAAACGGTGTTCTGGAGCAGCAAAAGCGGCCTTTGTAGCAGGTAAAACAGTGTTTTGGAGCAACAAAAGTTGCTTTTGGAGCAGCCAAAACAGTGTTTAGAAGCAGCAAAAGTGGCTTTTGGAGCAGATATACTTAAAGAAATAAACATATTTGTTTTAAGTGCAGGACGAACGAAGGAGACTTCGCTCGTTGCAATAAACAAATTATGGTCAAGTTCGACCACCTGGGAGTCTTTCAACATGTAACTGAAATGCCAACGACACGACACATTTTGCAAGGCTCCACTTAAATTATGCATATAGATAGTTTATAGATAAATAACCAAACTTCACATATTAAAATTTATTTGAAAATGACCAGCTTATTAGTAAATATCACAGCATTCGGTTGACTACCGTAGTTATATAATATAATAAATGGAAGCTGTCTCTGACTGATGAAACACGTGACTACTGCACTGCAATCCGAAACTGTACACAAGTAAGCTGCATTAAGACTAGCGGGTGCTTTTCTTTTTGCTTTTCGAAACTTTCTACAAGGCTGCTGCAAGCCTCGCTTTGCCTTTCGCTAGTAATAAATTCCCATTTTCAATGTCTCCAAAGAGACATCAAGACATCCCACAAGTGACCAGTGTTGTGGCCGTTGCCGAGCAATTCCGAAAAACCGCTTGCCACCGTTTTACTGGTTCCCGACGTGCCAGATTTTCGTCAAAAGTAAGCAAACGTAAAACAATGGGTTGCAAGCGTCCCGGCTGGTGCCTCTGTCGTGCAGTCATGTTCGCACGCACATGAGGGCAACTTCGGCAGGCTTGCATTTGCAAGTGCTTCGTCGCGCGAGCGGAGGTGGCTGTTCAATCGAAACAGACACCATGCCACTCCGCTCCGTCGCCAACTGGTTCCCAAAATTATATGCAAAATGTAATTGTCCAGCATACTACAAAAAACAGTCCAGCGGCAAGTGCTTGCCAGGCCAGCAGGCGAGGTACAAGCTAAACACACAGAAAAAAAAAGAACTTGAGCGAGTCAGGTCAAAACAAGACATCGCGAGTCAAGATAAAAAATGTACTTGGAGCGCTTTGTACAACGACTGAAGCACTGAAGCGCCAACACAGGCCCGCGTCTATCGTTGAAATTGTTTTTAAAAAGACGCGAGAGCGTGGAATGAGAGGTGGCGGGAAAAACTATGCAAGACCGGATGGACGATTAATACAGGGTACTTTTTGTTGTGCGGCCGCTTGCGCTACTTAGCTCATGCATGCTCAATTACGGTACTCAGTTCAATTTCGGTTTTGAAAGACGACCAAAATTGGTCTTTTGGCGCAGGCTTGGCGCAGATTACCCATATTTTGGCAAAATGTAGCAGGATGTAGCAGGGTTCGCCCCTTGGCGCAGTTTGGCGCAATTGGCGCAGCAATCACATCACTGAGAATATCATGAAGTAGGTCAGTACAGAGAAAAGTAATGAATGAAAAAAGGACGAGAGTGAAATGCATGATTAAAATAAAATTTTACGTTGCACTCAGGAAACCAAATGACGGTTTAATATGACCCTATCATTCATCAGCACAAAACAGATTAATTGCATAATGTATTGAAACGACAGGCAGCCAAATAACCACGGTGTAAGCTTTTTTTAAAGCCGAAATTGACCGACTGCTTGAGCTTAATCAATAAAAATCCATTTGACGTGTTTGATATAGGGTGACAATAAAACAACATTTATTGTGGACCTCTGCAACTTTATTTACCTGTATCATATTCATACGGTTAAAATGTGAATAATGCCTCTGAGCACTTAATTTTGGTTTAAATAAAAACTAACAATGAAATTATATATAATATATAATGGTGTTTTTTTATAAGCTTTACAGATTTGTTTAGAAAGAGCTGTGAAAGCTACACCTATGCGGTTTGTGCAGGTGAGTTATACAACCAGGAGGACATAGTATAGGGGGCTAGTCGTAACGATCAGTCGACTAATTAAATATAATTTATTCATTAACTAATTAGTGAAAATGAAAATGTGGTGCCAAAGAGAACCTTGCAGACCATCATTAAAACCAGTAAATCAACTATATTTAGAAAGATATAAGGCAGGGGCAGCATGTTACGGCGTTCTGAAAAAAGGTGCTCAGTTTGGAAGCTTTTTTTAGGTTTCGGTTGGGGAGCAGGGTTGCGGGCACAGATATGCGCTCCAATAAGAAACCGAAACCTAGGAGCGCGTCCAAATTGAGCATTTTTATGGAACACCGTAAAATGCGGCCCCGGGCTTATATCTTTCTAAAAAGATTTGATTTAGTGGTTTTTGATCACCTCAGCAAGTTTCTATTTAAAACCATATGTTGATTTTCCCTAATTAAAAAGGTAATTAAGATGATTCACTTAATTAACTGACTGTTACGATTAGCACCCTGTTTGATGTCCCTCTGGCCATATAACTCACTTGCACAAACCACATAGTTGTAGCTTTCATGGCTTCTTTTAAGCAAATCTGTAAAGCTTAAAAAAGAAAGAAAACCATATATATTATACAGTTGAACCTCGATTTAACGAAACCCAATATTACGAATTTCCCGATTTAACGAACACATTCGGATTCCCCTCGCAGCCCATGCGCGAGGTCTCCCCCTTCCTCGATTTTACGAAGTTCCCGTCTTAAAAAATAATTTGCGGGTCCCGGTGGCTTCGTTAAATTGATGTTCAATTTAAAAATCAAGTATGATTGCACAACCCACACGTGCTCGACATAGTGATTATATGTGCGAACCCAAGACGTACGTAAGCAACAGACTTGCAGTTGCGCAGAGGAACAGGGCAACAGATTTCGAGTTTATCCTATTGTGCAACTCAATATCGAAGCTGCAGGCTACGATTAACAGAGTTAATGTATTCGAAGCGATAAGCAGGAGCAAGGTTCGAGTACTTTGAGCAGATCTACCGCTCGCGTGAGAGCTGCTGGCCGGCAAGGTTTCGGATCGGTCCGCATTTCAATTCTATCAAACCACGATATATCTTGCGGGAAAGCGGTTCCAACTTCTAGCGATGAAGTACTAAAAGAAATCTTTTGCTCATTTGCTTTCAACTGGCTGACGTCCAAATCTTGAGCCGCAGAGCCTCGGGCAATCTGATGCTTGACGACTCGACCTCCCCTTGGACGACTTGCTTAAAGGGGCACTGACACCCCAAAGGTCATATTTTTTTTTATTGTCTAAAACGATGCAAATTGTAGTCATAGACAACAACTTGCATCAATCAAGAAATTTAGAAGCTTTGTAGGCGACATTTTTGTAACATTTAATAACGGCAATCGTAAAACATGTTTTTTAACGCAATTGTGAATGCACTACGGCCCCTCTTTTTGAAATACCAAAAATAAGAGTTCGGTGAGATGTTGCTTCCTGGATTTGTGTACTCCCTCGGAAAACTTGGCGGTGCTCGAGCAGAAGATGATCGGCGAGTCAGGGAAGAAACCGTTTTTTTCCCGCGCCGGCGCCCTTCTATCCCGCCTGCTCACCTCCTCCTCGCTTCGGGTAGCAATGGCAACGGCGCTTTGCCTCGTAGCATGGAGCAGAGGTCCGAAAGAAAGTCGAGTCACAGGAGACCGCAAAATTTGACTCTCTGCACTGGCGCGGATCGCGCAAAAACTTCAAATTCGGCATTTCGAATTTTTTTTTTTTTTTTTTTTTGAATTCAGAAATGCTGAATTTTTAAGTTTCGAATATCAAGGGTAATGTCCCGGCATCGTTTTCAATCATCTCGGATAATTAGAAAAAAAAAATGATTTTGATTTTTCGTGCGCTTCTGACTCTGGACACACAGTGAGAATAAACAGAAGAGAGGATTGCAGGGCCGACCAAGCTAAATGCGCTTATTCTTGCCGATCGAGTAGATAGAAACTGTAACCAAGACAAAATTAAACGTTTTTGGTGCACGTTTTGGTGCATGATGGAGTGAGATATTGGTTGTGGTGCAGTTTCCGCAACATGGCGCAGGATGGCGCAGACAAATGCGTCTGGCGCAAAATGGTGCAACCGTTCCCACCCTGATGACACTATAGAAGTGCGCGCTATCGGAGGAACGGGGCCTGAATGTGTTAGTGTCCCCTCACTTGCCTTGTCGGTAAAGGAGAGCATGTTTCTTCGTAGACCGGAGAACAGCAGTGCGAGCAGATGACCCTAGAAACATGTGTCGTCCTTCGAAAGTGTTGTTTGCCTTCTTTGCGTTTGGTTCGGGCAAATTTTATATTTATACGCATTGTCAGGTCCATTAAAACTCAGTTGTAAGTCATCGCCGTGTTTTTCCACCGTCTTCTACTGTGTCCGTGTCCCTGCACTGTTTTTTCACCCGTTAAAATAAACTACTAACTAGACCATTCGTCAACGCTAAAGAATTTCGCTCTGACTCAGTTCCATAAGGAAGGTCTCTTCACAAAACACAAAGGAGCATCGTTTTCTTGTATTTTTTGTGGCTGTCAGATACTTTTCCTGCCTATTGTTTGCAGAAGAAAAAAATATTCCAAGGGTGGAGGGTTGGCCTAGAACCACCTTGATTACCACTTTGATAATGAAGCACAGATGTGGGTTTTCCTTGCAGCGCAATGATATCCTATTCCATTTGAAGGTATCTGTAACATGCATATACGTTTAGACAGCGGGAATTAGGCCCGGTGGACACCTGGTATTTTAAATGACGATCGAAATGGGCAAGGATGGGGATCGGGCCCAGGATCTCCACGTTCCGCAGCGCTAGCTTTTGCTCCACGTGCTCAGAGCTGCAGTGCGTCAACACACTTGGCCACCAATCCTGTTTGAAGGTGTTTCTCAAAATCAGCTTCACGTATGCCAAAGTGGAATAGTCGCACAAATTTCGCGTTGACAGCCAGCTGAGATCCTTTGCATTTATTTATGCAAAAGCATTAACTGTGCCATGAAGCAAGCCGACGTCATCAGCTTTGAAGTCGCACCAAACGGCACCTTAAATCCTTTCTCCTAGTGAAGCCAGCTCCCAGCTATAAAACCACGCGAAAAGCTTAGACAACGGCACCTAGTTTCCCAGATCCCAAAGGAGCGGAGTAAAGCTGATGGATTTTCGGCTTCGGTTCCGTTGGCTGGCACGCGTCGACGAGGCTTCCATTGGCCGTTGCGCGTCAGTTTCAACGACCGCCAACCTATGGCGCTGCGTGTCCATCAGCGCGCTGCTAACACAAAACGACCAAGGTCAGAGTGGTGAGGAGAGGGCACACTCTACCGCTGACGCTAATATGCTGCAGATGAAATAAGGAAGCCGAAGAATGATGTGTGTGCTTTCGCATTCACAACTCATAAAAAGTGCTTAGGTGTACTCGAGCCTTTTTAGTTCTGGTTTGTCTCACCACTTATGAAGAAACACACTGAAAGATCATGTGACAGGGAGTCAGGCAACAACTATGCAACCAAATCCAGCTTGCGAGATCTCCCGTTTCACTTTTTGGTGCTCTAGCAGGAGTTGCCAGTCAACAGGAAAGTGATACGCACCTTATCACTGACTGGACTAACTCAGAGGAGGGATTTGAAACAGTGCTCACTTTTTGAAATACTCGATGAAGCATGTGCTGCACGAATGCATGAAGCAATCGAAGACCCTGACGAAATTGTGAAGCTCTCACGGACTCATTGCGATGTCACGGCGAGTGTAATCCAGGAAACCACTTTACCCCTCTCCAAACAGGCAAGGGCCAAAGAGCGAGGCAGAACCGGCAGAAAATTAAAGTGGTACAAATTGAAGTTGTAGCCAAATAAAATTTAGCTCAAGCAATTGAGTACATGATTTTCCTTTTCTGTTTTAACACACGGAAAATA
The DNA here is from genome assembly GCF_016920785.2 of Ixodes scapularis. NCBI lineage: Eukaryota > Metazoa > Arthropoda > Arachnida > Ixodida > Ixodidae > Ixodes > Ixodes scapularis. The sequence continues at coordinate 77,044,818 of NW_024609839.1, read as the reverse complement.
CTCCTCCACTGAAAAAAAAGATTGCATTAGTTGAAATGTATTGCCTCATGACAAAATTCATATTTTCATCACGAAGTTGAAACTTCCTCCTCTTTTTTTTTTCTTCTAGTGCTGCAATCAAGTTTAATGTTTAAAAATAGATAAAACTGTTTTTTTTTTTCTTTCTTCATACCAGCACACAGAGAGTGACAAAGATTATGATTCATGATTTCACAATTAATCTGCAGGCCTACATTTTTGAGTCGTTTGCACATCTGATGAAATACTTCACATCAGACCCCCATGCAAAAAAAAAATGCTTTCCGCTTAACTACAAAACATGTGCAGCTTCGTGCAAGAGAACAGCTTTGTAATGCTTCGCTTTTGAAGCAAAAAAAAAGAGTTACAATTTCACATTTGGCACACCAGATGCAGTTGGGCAATCACATTAAAAAATAGAGCAGGACACTATAATTCTCTCCAATGAAACTTTATACTCTTCCCTGTAAGCAGGTTTTGATCAGTGTTTTTATCATGTGTTACACCTCACACTGGTGAATAAAAAAAAATTAATATTAGTAAATCCATATAGATGGAGAGGAAAAAAGAAATATGGGATGGCAGCTGTGGTATCTAGGCGATCTGCACAAAAATGCTAGTTCACACAAAGAAGCATCTGTTTGTCTGTCTCTATTCCCGTATGTAGCACGCTATCATTTCCCGGAGAAACACATCTACAATGGAACAATAATAAAACGGTGAATTTTTTTCTGGGTTATAATAGTTTTTTTGTGAATTCACTGAAAATGTGGAACATGTTAACCTTGATAAGGCCTTAGAAAAAGGCCTCGAGAAAGCAAGGTGTAAGGTGCAAAAAACAATGGACACAAGACACACACCCCTGTTTGTGTCTTCCCCCTTGTGTATGTTGTTTTTTGCTCCTTACACCGTGCATCCTACGCCCCTGCTCGTGCCTTCTCCCTTTTGTGTTTGTTGTTTTTTGCACCTTACACCATGCTTTCTAACTTTCACCGATTAGCCCAATTACAAGTTGTTCTACCGGCGTGCAGGAGACACAAATGTATTCAACTTTAAACAAACAAAACATGTTGAAACTTCTTTTGAGCAAAAAGAAGAAATTAAGTGAGAGAATAATGTTTTCGCCTACTGCGCAAAGGAACAAGTCTCGCATGGTAATAACCGGACGAGGCATTATTTTCTGTCACACTGAAGAATGTCCATTTAATTAAAGTACAGTTGTTGATGCAAAGTTTACCCCAATGAGACGTAACCCAAGACTTTGGCACAAAAAAAGAGAATCCAAGATAGGAAAAGGAAAGGAGATAGACTGTAGTCACTGCATCAAACACTGATCTTACAATATGTCATAGAGACATATGGTCCCAGACCCCTACAATATATATGATCAGTCACCTTCCTTGCATTGAGAAAATAACAGAGGAATTATATACAGGTGAGCTGGTGAACTTTAAATATCTTGAAGACACGAGACTGAGGAACAAAAAGGAGGGCACACACAGGTTTCAAGTTTGAGAGCAGTTCAATTTAAGGATCCTCCTCTTCTGTGTAGGGACGTTGAGGGTTGGTGACAGAGTCAAAGTCAAACGTTTATTGTGGTCTTTTATGTATGCGTGTGAATGCTTTATTTTTTGTGTGATTTTGGTAAACTGGAAGTTCTGCGACTGTAGTGAGGAAGCTATGAGGTTGTAGCTGAACAAATGATGTTGGTGAATGAATAAATGCTTCATACAGAAAATTACACCGAGCCCTTTTGACTAAAGTCACCTGGGTCAAATGCCACTGCTGAGTGCGTTGCCAGTCCCTACCTTTTTTATTTTTTCTTTCTCTATTACTTTAGATCTATTTCTCCTTGCGTTTGAGAGAGCTTGTACTGTTTACGGGAAAATGAAGAATTTTCGCGTCTGCTCGGAGTCTAATTTCTCGCTCAACTGAACCCCTCATTCGATATGCACCAGTATGTTTTCTTTCCCGTTGACCGAGCCTACGACTTTTGTCCTCTCTGAACGGCTTCGGGAAAGCATAAAAACCCGCCTACCACTCGATCCACGAGTACGTGACAGAGATCGAAATGACGTAATCCGACGGGGTACGCCGGGGTATACATGTTCTCTTAGGTTGCCCCTTCGAACGAATTGTGGTCCCTTTGCGGCCACACTCATTATGATCTTGATTGGCTCGAGTAGGCTTTTATGTGACACAGGGTGTAACGCAGTACATCGCACAACCGCTTTTCCGCGTTTCACGGGAACGCGGAAGAGCTGTGTACGCGTATACCAGCTAGTTCACACCAGCGGTTTTAATAGCAGTTTTTAGCATCTAGAAAAAAAAAAGGGGGGGGGGGGGGGGGGGGGGGGCACAAAAACAGGAACCGCGCTCTGTACAATATCACGACGAGTCATGGGGGATAAAAGAAAAATAGAAGACGCGAGAAAAAGAAAACAAAAACAGATTTGGGACGCGCGGAGGCACCCATCGCACTCGAGACAACCTCAGATAAAACCACAGAAAGAGAAGGGGAAAAAAAAAAAAAAAAAAGAAGGGGGTTTTAACTTAAAATACTTACCGGACGCCGATGCAAACACTGGACACGACGGACGTAAGAAGAGCAGTACCAAGGCTCACGGGACGAGAACGCAGAGTGAAAATCGAAAGTCGGTTGCCCGACACAGAAGTCTGGCGGCGTCGCACGTGTTCACCGCCGGTCGCGGAGACAGGTCCGGACACGACTGGGGAAAAAATGTCGTCACGTAGCACGATTCGACGCAATCGGTAGCACGCTCCACGAACATGTCACATTGCCGGGCTGCCTGTAATTGATGAATAAGAGCCAGCGAAATTTAGAACGATGAAAACACACTGCGTACGCCGGAGCAGCTGATGGCGTAGCGCGTAGCCGGTTTTAGCCGATTGGATTGGATTGGATTTTGAATCCGCCGCTGGCGTCCGTCGGACGCCAGCGGCGGCAACTTGGTTGATATTTGAAGGTTGATATCAAACTACTGCCGTGATGCTGCGCTATATTAAAGTTACATTGTGTCCTACTGATGAGCAGGATCACCGACTTCGGTGATCCTATTTGAACTTGCTTTTGCGGGTCTCGTGGAAGTCCGTGGGCGATTCGGGCGGGCTACCAGGGCTACTGTTGCAGGAGGTGGTAGTACCAAAATAGATTATGGCAAACTAATAATCTCAAAAGTAAATTATGACAGGCTAATAATCTCAAAGGTAAATTATGACAAGCCAGTAATCTCAAAGTAAATTATGGCAATTGTGGTAAACTGTGGCAAGTCAGTGCTTTTAGAAATCCATAGTTCATTTTTAGATGCTTGAAACACGCCTTTTTCCGCACTGAAACCCCCTTACACTGGGTAACAAAGAATTTCGAGCTGACCGCCCAAAACATTCTCTTTTGTAAAGCTTCAGAAACCGCCCATTTTTAATGCAGCGTAAGCACCCAGAAAAGAAACAAATGTTCCCATACCTTGCACTAATAAACCGCTTGTTATCCATCATTCGTGCTCCAACGAGGCGGCAAGCCGAATGACTGCAATCCAGACGGAATGCGTTCCTCACTCACCAGCCTCGCAAGACGAAAGTTCCTACTCTTCAATCGTGCTCAAAAGCAACACTGTACATCTAGCTACATCGAAGCGAGAAGACTGCAAAAAGACATAAAGAGACTGGTGCACAAATCACATCAAGAGTATGTCACCAGCATTGCAGCCCGAGCAGCCAAAGAGCCCAAGCCGTTTTGGGCCTACGTCAAATCCCAAAGAAAGTCCTCTTCACCCGGCCACCCAGTCTTCAAACACAACCAGAAACTTGTATCAGACTATAGCGTCTCTGTTTAGTGAACACTTCTCCTCAATTTGGTCTCCCCACACGACTCCCGCCTCACCTCTACCCCGAATGCTTCCCGTACCTCCCCAAGCCTCACCTTCCCACCCAGCTAATCCCGAGTCGTCCCCTCCACCTGGAGCCTCTCTGTCATCCCTATCCATTACCGAACAAGACTTAGAAGAATCACTGACCTCCCTTCGCCCAGCACAGAACCCTGGACCAGACCGAGTGCATCCTGCTTTTCTCCAGCTCTCCGCCCCCCTGATCAAGCCCATCCTAGCTGATCCACATGTTTCAACGCATACTCGACTCTGGCACTGTACCTCTTCAATGGAAGAGATCCATCATAATGCCCATCCACAAGGGAAATGGACTTGACACCGACAGAATTGATTCGTATTGCCCCATCGCCTCCACTTCAGTTGCGAGTCATACACTGGAAAGAATAGTAAATAACAAAATTCCGGAACCACCTGGAGGACAATGGCCTGCTAAATCAGGCACAACAAGGATTCCGAAGGAGACGCAGCTGCTACACTGCCTTGGCAGTAGCAATTCACACGCTTAGCTCACACCTAAACGAGCGCATCCCCTACCAACTAGTACACTGTACAATTGATCATGATGTAGAAAACCCGAGACTGTGGTAAAAGCAGAGAAACTTGGTCGAAGAAGAAAGACAGGGGAAAAGTGTGTCTCAACTTTTCCCGTCTTTCTCCTTCAACCAAGTTTCTCTGCTTTTACCACAGTCTCGGGTCTTCTACATCATGATCAATATCCACCAGCTCATCTGCGCACTCACTGTTTTTTCATAGTACAATTGGATTTTTCAAAAGCATTCGATCGCATCGACCACACACTTCTCCCTAAAAAAACTCAAGAAAGTGGGTATTGAGGGTTCCTTGGCCAACTGGCTAATGGATTTCGTCAGGAATCGAACCCTGCGAGTCGCCTTTCACAGTCATCTCTCATCTCCCTGTACTGTGCTCGCCGGTGTGCTGCAGGGCAGTGTGCTTGACCCTACACTTTTCTTGCTGCACATAAATGACATCACCGATGGACTGAAATCTAAGGCAATAATATACGCAGACGACCTCTCTCTGATACAACCAGGAATCTCCAAGGACGCAGTCACCTCCCTTCAAAACGACCTCGATGCTTGTTACAGGTGGTCCGCGACACACAGCCTCCCACTAAACCCTACAAAATGCCTTAGCATGACAGTCAGCCTGTCCTTGGCTAAGCCCTCACACTCACCACCCCTTACAATAGGTGGCACCGAACTCTCGCGTCACTCACACAAAACTGCTCGAAGTCGCATTCGACGAGCGCCTCGATTTTAGTCGCCACGTCCAAGGAACCGCTTCACGTGCGAGGCAGACACTGGGTTTCGTCACCCAAATCACTTGGGCTTGTATAAACATTATAAAAAGTTCAAACTGGCAATTCTTTCAACATCAAACCGTTGCACTGCCCCTTTAATATGATGCTTAGACATTTGAGTACCTTTTGCATTCGGTACAATACTTTGCGAAGCGCGAGGCCAGCACGACAAACGCACCAGCCTCCCGCGTCGTCTGCTCCTCGTGCTTCTAACAAGTATGGGCGCGCCTTGCCCATACTTGTTAGAAGCACGTATGGGCCACTGGTATGGGTGGTGAAATTTCGGCCGCACAGCCCCAGAGTCAACCCTTTCAGCTGGCTGATCAAGAAAAAAAAGCTACTTTTTTTTTTTCTCTTTTTAATTGTTAAATAGATAGCGAGACACATTTGTGAATTTGAGTCAAATTCCAAATGTCAATGCGAGTTTTGAAAAAATTCGAAGTTGAGGCCGCTTCCCCGGCTTTCCCCACGGGACGGATGCACTGCGGGGAAGCGGTAACGCCGCTTTGTTAACAAATGAATTGGTGCATGCCATAGTTATTATAATGTACATTATAATAACTCTATGGTGCACGCTTACGATGTGCAAAAAAGAATTTCGCCATAAACAAAATGGCTAGGTGGCATAAGTTACCTACCGCCCGAACCAAAAGCCAGATTCATCCATCCATCCGTCTATTCTGCTCCATCCCCTCAAAAAGAAAAAAAAAAAGGTAGTCTCTGGCATTTTGTAGGGGGAAAGGGGGGGGGGGGGGGGGGGTCCTTATGATGCTTTTGTTTCTTTCAGTAAAGAATTCCGGCTACGTCGTTGGGCTGAGGCGGACGGTGAAATTCAGTCTTTCTCTTCTATCTTTTGATTCGGGTAGCATCATATCCTCTTCCGTATTCCCTCCCAACCGCTAGCACCACGTTTTTTGCAGAGGTTCAGGTTCCTGATGCATAGTTTATTTACGTGGGCCGAAGAACACAAATTCTTTTTTAAAAAGTGAAAGCCGTTTACAGCTCCCTGTAACGCCGAATTGGAGCGCAGCTCTTGAGGAGGAGGAGGGAAGTGTACTGAGGGGAGGGCAGACCCCTCCTCCTCCTCCTCCTCCCCTCATTCTTTAATATGCTCGGGGGGGGGGGGGGGGGGGGGGTCACGTGATCTTGGGGGAGGGGGGGGTCACGTGACCTTGGGAGGGGTCACATGACCTCGGGGGGTCATGTGACCTTGGGGTGACCTCGAGAGGCGTCACGTGACCTTGGGTTGACCTTGGTTACGCCGACGGCGACGCCGCTCAAGCCGGAAACGGGCGACTAAGAGCTGCGCTCTAAAACACACATATTTAGGTTTCCTGCCCCGCTGCCGGGCCCACTGCTCTCGTTTCTAAACTGCCTCCGCCTTGCTACGCCCCGGCCTAAAAAAAAAGACCCAAAAATTTGTTTTTAAATTCTGAACTTACCAAGAAAAGACACCCGACACCTTGCACAGTGGCAAACTTACCACATAGTGCAAAACCATTTTTGACCAGTTTGAGAAAATGAACTCTAGAGGAATACTAAATCACAAAATATGTCGCAAGAAATTTGTTAGGGTGCATTCAACCCCCACAGCTATCATCTAAAAATAAATGACACAGAAGCCTATGTCAGCTGCTCTAATTTCCGACTCCCATCCATATACGTGGATTGCACGAGACGTCATTCAGAGCACTCCAATGACCACCAGAGGAGGAGCTGCGCCCCCTCTTATCAGGATCATCTTTTGTGCCTCCAGCACTTGCACAGACGACGCTTTTCCCTTCCAAGAAGATTATCGAAGATTAACCAGTCACTCGAAATTCTTACAAAAGCAGCTTCCCTCTCCTCTTACATGGTGGTCAAAAGTGTGCAATGTGACATCAACCCATGAATACAATTCAAGAATACTTTTAGTTCTAGCTCCTTTTGACCAGGTTTCACCACATTAAAAATTAAAAAAACAAAGACGTGTTCAACACTTAGTTGGCATTTGGTATAAAATAAAAATGTGGCCTGCATTTACGAGAATTAGTCGCGAGGAACCCTTCAAATAAATAAAAAAAGAAATGTCACTTTGAAGCACTTGAAAGTTGGTGAACTGGCTTTATTTGTCAAAAATGGTGCCAGCCATTGACAAACCCAAAGGCATGCAACGAGCCTTTATAAATACCGAGCACCGCCCTACAAATGACACGCCCTTTTCAAGTACAATTTGTCAGACATCCTTGTGTGCTACTCAAAACAAACTTTTTTTTTTTTTTTCTTCTTTGGGCTAACTTTATATGACAACGCTCAGCTTGAACATCACCACAAGCAATAAATAACAAAGTTCTCGACTAGAGACTTCACACAAAAAAAAATATTGCACCAGAAAAAAAAAAAAAAGAATATATTGAGTGTTTAAGTAGAGATTTTCAAAAATCCCTATAATTAGTGTGGTTGACAAAAAAAAACTGCCAGCCACGGTGGACATCGAGGATTGCAAAAAGCGTATACTAATCGGCTAATAAATTAACTAAAATGTAATAAACAAGTTTTTAATTTGTGAAAATAAACATATGTCTCAAATAAGAAACTTGTTAAGCAACTTCAAAAACTACCACATGAACTAATTTTAGAGGGACATAGGGCACAAAAATAGCATTTTACAAACTAAAAAAAAAAAAGCTTATTTTAAACAAACTTTTTTTTTTTTTTTTGGGGGGGGGGGGGGGGGGGGGGGGGCACATTTTTGCGCCAGTGGTCTAGTGGTCCTACTCCCCGGTGTGTTAGTGGCCCTACTCCCCGCAAGTGTGTTATGCACCCCGGCCATTGGGGAGTGGGACAGCAGGTGCAAAGGTGCGCTCGGAGAGGAAACCGAAACCTACAAAGGCATCCAAATTGAGCGTTTCTATGGAACGCTATAAAATGCTGTGCCTGCCTCTTCCAAAAATCTACATGATCTTTCCAAAATTAGCTGATCTAGTGATTTTTGATGATGCTTAGCAAGTTTCTCATTGGAATTGCATCTTTATTTTCACTAATTAAAAAGATAATGAAATTTAAGTTAACTATTTAGCTAATATGTATACCTTTTGCAATCATTGACGGTTCCCGTGGCTGACAGTTTGTTCTCGGAAAGCTTCTTTTTTTTTTTTATCAACCAACAACATTCTAGGAATTTTCGAGGGCCTTCATGTTATATACAGGTCATTGAAACAACCTTATAGCATGATTGTTCTTCTCGCTTAGAAGAGCAAGTATAAATAAAATCTATAAATTAAAATGTGTTTGTGACATGACTGCGTCAACGCAACACTTGAGCATCACTGTTTAAGCGAGAGTAACTCCAAACGAGATTGAAAGAAAATTCACTATACTTTGTTTCGCTTTAAGTCTGAGCGAAGCGGACATTATGAGGACAGGTCCAATCAAGCAGCGTCAGAAGCGCAATGTCAAGATGCATTTTTTGCACCTGATTGGATCTCCCAACGATATACTCCGTGACGTTGCACCTTCGTCGCTGCTTAATTGGCCCTGCTATCACGCAGTGCCCGCTGCGCTCGGACCTAAGGTGAAACGAAGTATAGGATAACAATTTGTGTGGTTGTATATAACTGGAGATTGCACCGACACTTGCGGCAAACACAGATGACTCGACCCGCATCGACATGAAGAAGACTACAAGCTTCTCCGGCAAGGCAGGAAAGCGAGCAAACTAGAGAAAATGAGTTTTCAGAAAAAGCACCAGACACATAGCCAAGTCTCTGCATGATGCTCGCCAGTCATCTTTAGCCAGAAAACTGGATCACAACTGAGAACAAAAAGGAATGTGAGTGGCAAAAAAACGACAGAAGAGTGACAAGTAAAAATGAGATGCCATTGGTTGAGAAAGCTCGACCTTTGACGAAACAAGGAAAACTAAAAATGACTAGGAAGGAAGACTACTGAAGAAAAGAATGTCCAAAACACTTCTCCAGCTTACAGTACGCGACTAGAACAAAAAAAAAGTCAAAAAAGAAAAGAAAGTATAAATGCAATAGGTATACCAAAGGCACTAAGGCACTGCAAACGGAACTTTGTAAAAACCAGTGACCGCAAGGGTAACACGTCTGAAAATGGACACGTCAAGGTCGGCTTTACGAAGCTGCAGTGCACATCGGAAACAATCCGTTTTAAACGCAGTCTGTGCTTTGTGGGCACCGTCAAGGTATCGTTGACTAGTTCTGGGACTGCGCGGCGTTTACGCTGGCAGGGGCAGAGGCGCAGCCGGACGTTTGCCGTTGCTGAGTGCCCGGCAAAGGCGGGTTCGGATGTCCGTTCTGCACTGCCACTTCGGCAGCGGCAAAGGCATTCGATGCTGCCGGTGTTCCATCTGCTGAATTTTGAAGACAGACCAGGTCATCTTAATTTTGTGAAGCTCAACAGCTACGCAACACACACACACACACAATGATAGCTAATGAATGAGCTATGGGACACTTCCAATGGTTTTGGTGGAACGAAGTTGACCTCACAAGCAAAATTGGGTCAGGTAAGTCGGCTCTGCCGCTCGTTAGCAAAAGTCGACCTCATCGACGAAACCGGGTTTAAAAGAGGTAATATGAGGCTCCCCCCAATTAGCAAAAGGAAGTTTGTGAGATAGCTACCCACTGCTACCTCATTATGGCCAGCCCTCACGAAAAAAAGCACTCGCGAGTGCAGCGATGTTTCGTGAATATAGACCCAGTTAATACGGACACACCGCTATATTGATGCGGTTTTCGTGACTAAACTGGATAAATACGGGCACATTCACCTGGTTACTACAGACAGCTCGGATTACGGATGATATCTGGGGAAAACAATGGCCTACACATTGCCGAGACACAGTGGCATAGGCAGGGTGGGGGGGCCACTGCTTACGCAGTAGGTTTTGCACGGGGCATGAAGCAAGGGTGAAGTGCGGACTATCTCCAACTTACATGCTTTCAGGAAAAGTGTTTGTGGGGCAGCAAGTGCACAAATAAATAAAATAGGCAATATTTCTTCATTCGTGTTTATCTGATGGCATGCAGAACTTGATCTCGGGTTTATAGAGAATGGGCATTTCGAAATATTGGTGGGGTGAAGAACGACAATTTGAAAGCCAAGTATAACAAGCTATCCTCACTAAAATACACAGTTCAATCAAACCAAAGTGAACATATTAAAACAAACACACGGTGACAATATAAAACAATGTCAGTGATGTAAAAAAAAAAAATCTATAAAGAAAAAAATTGCAAAACGATTTGAATTTGGAATTTTCGCGCCGCAACGACAAGTCTTGGCTCTCTTACCTCTTGACTACAACAAAGGGCTTGAGTCGAGTTGCTGGCGCAGATACATAAATACACTGCCATCACTTTTATCATGCGAGATTTCTCTTTTACTTTGGCTCATACTTACCTTTCCTGGTCGTAACGTTACCTGCCGCTTCTAGCGTATGAAGAGGCACTTAATTGGACTCCATTTGAAAGCCTCTGCGGTCAGTTTCTGCGAGCGCAATGAACTTTTGTACTCGACGCGACACGGGTTTCTCTGCCATTAGGCGGGGACTCAAAGTACTTCCATGTCCCCATGGAGCTTGTCATGTGACATAAAAATCCCCCTTGGCCGCAACCGCGGCAGCAAGATGAGCCAACTGCCCCAGGGGAGAGGGCGTGCACATCCATAGAAAATTACTGGAAAAAGGCCCATTGAGAGGTGTACCGTTGGGTGCCGTGTCAGCAGTGCTTGTGGCCGGCCCTTCCGGCATGCTGCACTGGATGTCGGGAAGCATGGCGTTGGGGTCGGCGATGTAGGGGAACAGCGTGAAGCTGAAGTTGCCGTTGTAGCCGTGCATCGGAGAGTACATGAACGACTGGGTCGCGTACATCCGGAAGTGCTGCATGGTCCAACCGGAATGGGGAAACAAACAAAGAAAGAACCGTGTGGACGTCCACACCTACACCGTAATTACAATCAAATCGCCATTACGGAGGACTAATTTAAAACAAAAAACAAGGGTAGAAGTTCTTTGAGTGGAACTGAGAAATGCAAGTTCCTAGTTACATTAAACTGCACCAAATGAAGTTCTTTCCTTCATTCTCCAGTGTGTCTTTTTAGCTTGTAAGCACTATATTTTTCAGTCTACAGTTGAACCTCAATTTTACGAAACCCGATCTAACGAATTTCCTGATTTAACGAACAAATTCGGATTCCCCGCGCAGCCTATGCCCGAAGAACGACTTTCCCCGATTTTACGAAGTTCCCAATTTAACGTAATAATTAGCAGGTTTCGGTGACTTCGTTAAATTGAGGATCAACTGCATACACAACCATTTTCAAAGGTTTGTGTATAAATCATACCTTTCAACGAGTCGCATTCATGTATTTATACGGCAGGCGTGGCAAAACTGCGTCGATTCGCCCCCACATGCGTACACACCGTGATCGCAAGCGGGGAAACAGCTACAAAATCCTTGCAAACAAATCGAACGAAAAATCTAACTTCCACGGCAAATCTGCGCAGTTAACACTTTGAATGCCGCGCCCGAGTATACTTGCGAGTTTTCAATTTATTCCCCGCCGCACCCAACTTAACCTAGGCTGACAAAAATGATTTTTTCGTTTTTCCTGAAAGCGGCATTTTTCAGCTGTCGTTTTGCCTTTTGATGCCAGGTCGAGAGTTTTGTGGAGGCAACTTCCTACGTATGCGTTTCTGAGTCAACATTGTTTTGGAATGGCGAACCAATGTGCTTCAACTTCGCGCTCCTTGATGGAAGCCGAAATCCAGGAATTGCTAACAAATTTAGAATCTTTCGACAGTGATGGGGGTACATGTTTTCAGCATGCAAGGTGCCACTCTGTGTAGTACCGTGTTTCGAGGAATAACGCACAAAGAAAGCTTCTTAATCTGAAAAAAATGAGAAGGTAAAGAACTCTCTGAAAGTACAGCAACATAATCTAACAAATAAATGTACATATTGAAGCATGCAACCCCGTCTCTGCATCTTAACTTTTTTTTTTTTTTTTGCTGCAAACAAAAAATTTGGCACAGGGTGCATGCTAGGGCAAAGAAAAAAAAACCCAGCAGTTAAAGGGTTAAGGTCCATACTTGTAAAGTAAAAAGCATGCAAGTTGTACTGTTGCATAAAACACACATATAGAAATTTAAAAAAAAATACTGCGACTTATACACCAAAAAGCATGGTATCAGTTTGGCATCTCTAAGAACCACTAAAAGATTTCAGTCTGGGGGGGGGGGGGGGGGGGGGGGCATCAAGAATTTCCATGCAAATCAATGAGCAAACATACGTCCCAGCCAATGTTGTAGAAGAAACGCAACGTCGAGGCATCTGAAAGTAAAAAATACACAACTATAGCTTGACAACACGTCTTTGCATCGACACAACTGAATCAAAATGCACAACCCCAAGCGGATCCACAACACACGAAGGCGCTAGTCGATCAAGCAGGTGGACTGAGCCCCTCTGGACAAGGTAAAGGATGTGTGTCAAAGTGTGGGTTCCCCTCCCGTTCCAGCACCCCTCGATGACGAGGAAAACAAGAAGTGTGATCGGGAATCGAACAGAATAATCAAACGGTGTATCACCTCAATCGAGACTAATCGTCTAGAGTGTTCCTCACACCTGCCTCTATGTAATGAAAAAGATTCGAGAAAATTATAATCTCGATAATGCTGTTACAAGCAGCACAGACTGCGTCCCTCACAAGCCACAATCTGTGTGTCGTTCGTGCAAATTTTCCATTCTATTATGTATTTTCTTTATTTGTATTTTGCTATCTAGTTTATTTTATTATTTTCGTCCAAAACGTGTCGCTCTCGCTGGCACGTTTGCGCTCAAATAAAATTGTTTTCCCTTCCAGACCAGCTGTACTACGCAGATCAGTGACTGTAGTATCCAACTGCCACCGCATTGACTCTGGTTCGAGCTTTGCCGGGGCTCGACGTCCTTAACGTCTTTAACACGCCCAGCGTGTTGCTCGTTCATGATGCTCGCTAAGGTGCTCATTGATGACAATCTTCTCATAAAAAACGGCTCATAAAACACACTCCGCATTAAAAAAGGATGTTTCCTTGGTATATCCCAAAAATCATTCAAATGCACAGCATTTATCGGCCCTTTGTGCCATCACAGTGTGCATTCCCGTCACGTGACAGAATTACATCACACGACCAACAGAAAAGCATGTGGTCATGAACGTTCTAGTACAGCAAACTTTCGTTAGCTCGACTTTTCGTTTAATTCAATCGTGTTCAAAAGTCCCGGCGAGTGCCCATACATTTCTTTGGAAGAAAGAGTTTGATAGTTTGAACTCGGGAAGACGCCGCATCGGATAATTCGTCCCGAGCAAATGCGCGCGGGCTCACATTGCACGGCCCCACGGCAGAAAAACCACCAATGTACGGCAAAACACGGGCCCCTTGCTGCAAAGTTGAACGTGCGCAAATATGCGCCTGCTCCTCTACGCCGCTGAGATCGACCGTAGGGAATGATGCGAGCCAGCGCAACCAATCTGGCGTGGAGTAGCGTGGAGAACATAGCACGTGATCGGCCACGGAGAGAGTGCGCCCTCTCAAAGCGCTTTTTTGTAGCATCGTGTGCAGTCCATCTTGCGCGCCAAAAAGCGAGAACTATCTTTTCCTTTTTCTCGCTGCCTGGTGCCAAAATCAACTCGTAAAACTTACTTTTTTTTTTTTTTTTTTTTTTTGCAGGGCAAGATTTTTTGGGTTGTGACGTTTAGTTACACTGCTCTCCGGAGCATGCTTTAGGGCACGAGTTTCAAGTGCAGACGGCAGCACACCAACCGTGAGTACTTTGGACAATAAAAGGAAGTTTAATTTTAATCGTTTTTCAGTCCTTTTTTTAATTCAATCATTCGGATAATTCAACCAAGTTTCAAGGTCTCGTCGAGGTCGAATTAAGGAAAATTTATTGTATTGCGCAATGTCACGACGACACCAACCGTTGTGAACACTGCGACGTCACCATCGAAGTTACATTCGAGGCAAGGACACGAAAACCTTAAGAATGGGCCAATAAATGTTACGCATTAAAAAGAGCAATAAGAAAGAAGCTAGAGAAACAATCCAGAAACCCGATTTCGGTCAAGGTCGAAGCGTTCTCGGCTGCTGATTGGACGTGGCGCCACAGCTTGCACGTAATCAACCAATGAGACATCTTAGACCTGTACAAAGGTTCATAATCGGGCAATATATCGGTGAGAATGTCTCAAAACACAAATAACAAAAAACGTCTCGCAGCCTCTGATACGCTCATCTTTGGTACTCCCTCATCGACCGGCTGATGTTAGCCTGCGTAAGGCAGCAGACTAACTTGAGGTTTGCAAAAGAAGCACGGGTGGTCACTGACTTTCAATGAGAAATAGCAGACAATCACGACTTCAGCCCCTGTACGATCCTAACTTTGCCGCGGCGCACTATTTATAGCAGATTACCAACTCTTTTTTCCGATCTGTTAGGAGATGAACCATGTTCTTCGCTTGTGTTAGCAGATGAACAGTCTATAAACGCAGCCATCACTCGCTCCGCAAGAGGCAAATTAGATTATGCTCTCGCGGCGACCCAAATCGCACCCCAGGACTCCAGAGAGACCGAGCCACCCACCGCTGGGAAGATCGCTGCCATCGGGGTCGGCAGAGCGCGGCACCTGCAGGTTCACCGTCGGCGATGGCGGCTCGAACGGCAGCATCATGCTCGTGTAGGGCATGGCCTGGTACGACGACGCGCTCATGGGAGACATGGCCATGGTGGCACCGGAGGTGTCGGTTACGCCGTTGTTTGCCGCCGAGGCGTCTGCCATCATGTTGTGATCCGGCGAAGTGGCTACTGCCTGCAAGCGGAGGCGAGTACTGTAAAGGCTCGTTCACACGTCATGCGAGTGTCATGCGTTGCAACCGCGTGTGACCGCTCACATCAAGAAAACACACTTGCATACTGGCGCCAACTACACGGTAACCCTGGAAAACGTTGGATCTGAATATACCGTAAAATCCTGAGTCACTACCCATCCCCGAGTCATCGCACACCCCACTTTTTGGGCCAATATCGATTTCCAAAAAAACACACAGTCATCGCCCATCCTTTCAAATACCCCAAAGCTGACTCCGCGATCCGCAAACATTCATCCTACCTGAATGACGCGGCCACGGAACTTGCCCAGTTGGAGGACGTCCGTAAAAAAAAGTAAAACGAAGGAGAGAAAGACACTCCTCTTTGGTTACGCATTTCTTCCGCGAGCGACCTCAAATTCACAATGTATCCGTGGGAAAAGAAAACAATGGAAATAACAAAATAAAAACTTGTCTTGCTTTCAAAAAAAAAGTTGGAAAGATAACACAAGAAGTATTAACCCATTCAGGGATTGCGAGGTAAGTGAACACCCCATATCCTGGAATGTAATTGCGAAGTGTAAAATCAAAGACTGTCGCTTCTTCTCCCGTCACGTCACAATGGTGGTTTTGCAATGTTTAAGACAAAGCCAACAAGTAAATAAAGCTTTGCTGGAACGCCGCACACAGACGTTTGTAGAGCGTCCCGTTTCCACCTCCGTGTTCGTGGTGCCGACCATGCCACACAGCAACGCCACCTTAGCCCACATTTATAGCATGCAGTGCATAAATGCACGCACGTATGCACCAAACAAGAGAGTTGCAAAAGTCCTTGCGATTGACAAGGCAACCAACTTGACCTGACGCCAAAGTATTTGCCAATGCAATCACCGGCTTTCCCGCCTTGCCAACACTGCTCTTCGTCACTTCCTTGGTCCGCTCGCTCGCTCGTTGCGCCTGGTTGGTTTTTCTATTTTCTTCTAGACTTTTCTTTTTCTTTTTTTTACTAATGAGGAGAATATAGCGGTGTCAGGTGCTTTCACGGAACAAATCTTAGCGCTGTATGCCGATCGGCGGTGTTCGTGGCACGTATGTAAGTAACGGATTTCGCTATAGTAATACATTCTTCCACAAGCATTTTTTGTGTAGAACAATAAAACTTATCCGAATTTTGAGTTCAATGTATCTCTTCTGCAGCCGCGCTAGATACGCACAATAAAATGGGAGTTTTTTTTTCCCCGACCTTTTTGAACTTCTTGCGCTCACCCACCGAGACATGGCCCATCCCACTTTTTTTATGAACTTCAGGCGGCAGGAGGGTGGGCGATGACTCGGGATATTACGGCAAGTGTTGTACGAATATTCAGAATTTCAAATAGCAGTTTTGAATAATATGCTACTCTATTTGATGCTTGCTTCAAGACGAACTGCGATATGCGCATTTTTCCAAGTTTTGATCGTGCCAGGTTGCCCCGTTGGGCTTGCTTCCTACCGAGCACGGGTGCACAGCGGAGAGGCAACACCCGCGGAAGCGAGCTCTGTGGCTGTTGCTTCTCCACAGTGCCCCGGTGCTTGTTATACTCGGTTCACCCATAAGCCGAGACTAGAAGCTCTGCCTTCAGTGCAAGTTCACTGGCTTCTGCAGTGCTTTGGTTGTGCACGCCTGTGTGTTCACACTAGTGTTAGCAAGGGCAGAAAGCTCGCGCTGAAGGCAGAGCTTCTAGTCTCAGCTTAACAGTGAGTGGAGCGTAATGAAATAACCCACCGTGATCAACGCTTGAAAAGTAGGAATTTCGCAATAGGCCGATCTCATAGCCAGTTTCATTATGCCACTGCTCCCGCTATCCATCGTAGGAACTGTAGTCTTTTTCGGGCGCCTCGAGCGCATTCCCTGACCTCCAGGGTGTGCGCTCGAGACGCCCGAGACGTCGAAGCGTAGCCGCAGGTAGGAGCTCGCAGTGGAGGCAAGACAACTGAAGCTCCTCCTCACCGTTCCTATGCGGAGAGCAAGTCGCCTGCTTCTTGCACAGGAGTTGCACAGATGTCCAAATGGTGCCGAGCTCTGGTTGGCTTTGATTGAAAGGGCAGACGGATAGACCTCAACGGTAAATGCTTCGAGGTCTACCCACTACTTCTTTTCAATCGGCCGACGAGAGCTCGGCGTCCTGACATTATCGCAACCCCAGTGAACGAAGCAGACAGACTTGTGCTCCGTAATCTGTCGGCGACCGTACAAGGTCCCCAAGTGCCGTTTCAAGAATGAAAAAGTAAGAGGAGAAGCCCTCCTTACGTAGGCGAACGAAGGGGCCGGCACGAAGTCGTAGCCGGGTCCAGGAGAGGCTGGCACCTGGGGGGGCGGACTCGCCCACACACTAGAGTCCACCATCTGGGAAGGCTGTGCGAACGAGGATGGCTGCTGCTGCTGCTCAAACACCGTGGACAGGTGGGCGTACGGCATGGAGTCCAGGTGCGCGTCCATCGGCCCGCTCCTCGCGTTGACCATGCCCGAAGACTCCTGCTCGGCGCCGTCGGCGAGAGATCAGATCCACATCCGTGGATGTCCATGAAAGGTCTGGTATGCTATGCTGCTCAAAGCGAGTCTTCAACCGGTGCGTTTACTGCATCTTCAAAAGCGGTGCCTGGATTTCGGCCCGATGACAAAGTAAAGGTGCCGTGCTGTTCGCCCCTCCCCATCCTAGCTGCGGGTCGCTTTGCAGCCAGACAGCCAACGAAACCGAAGCAGACGCCGGTTGGGACGCCGCAACGACAGAGCCTTTCGTGGCTGTTTGCCCTTTTTGCCGGCATTCCTACAACCAACCGCAGGGATACTAAACCAACGGCAGGGTACGTCGGGACCGGTGACGCAATTTTCTCCCGCTTCTAAGCTACTTTCGACACATGGAAGGAAGCAAGATAGGATGCTAAACACACCAGTTGAAGATGCATTGCTGCTATTGGAGCCACACCCAGTTTCACCTTATGATGGATTATGAATTGCAAACAACACCGAGTCATCGAAGCATTTACGGCACATTGAGAGCTTTTTGTGAGCTAAGAGGGTGGAGTGGAGACTTGCAAGGCGCGTAGTAGCTCGACATGTTCCCCGCTCTAGGTTGGATGGGATAGTTCGTGGCATTCCTTGCAATTTATCGCAAGATGAAACTGAGTATTGACGTCTTGTAGGCACCTTGGCGATACAGTATATAAACGGCAATCAAAACGCAACACTAAGGCACATTTCTCCGGAAAATTTTTCTCATATACCGGCATCACGTCACTTAGAAATAGAGCGGGCATTCGAGCGCTTGACTTAGGTCTACCTGGCTACTCTTTCACGAGATATATCGCCGTGACTGGCAGAAGAAAATGCTCCTTCTCAATATTCCTGAACAAGTGTTCCGCTAGAGTTAAAGGCGCGTTCACACTCTTGCAACCGAGTACGACCGAGAAAGACTTCTTGGGACCGGATGCGCTGAACGGAGCTGGTCCTAAGAGATCGCAAGAGGCTTAAAAACCGGTTTGGTCTCTCTCGGTCGTACTCGGTTGCAAGAGTGTGAACGGGCCTTAAGAATGTATGCGGAACTTAAAGGGGTACCCCGGCTGTACCTTGAGCTAACCAAAAAAATTGCATTTTCTCAATACTCGGATTTCAAACTTCCCGATATGCTATCTATTGTCTCAAAATTCGAAATAGCCATCAAAAAAACTGTAAATGAAGATGCCGAAACCGACATTCAAATTTCAGCGCACTCTCCAGTGGAGCAACGTCACAAATGGTACAGACTTTCAGGTCGCACAGGCTAGTCTTAAACAGAGTATGTCGAACGTATTTTCCTGCTTCTCGGTGAATGAGCCTCTAAGCATTCTTTTTCCACCGTCAACGTCTTGTAATCAGTCGAAAACGTGGTTTACTGCTCACTTTGTACCATTTCTGTCGTCACACTGTGCTGTTGCCAGTAGGGGCTCTCGGTTTGAGGAACACGATAAGAACGAAATTAAAAAATTAAATAACTTTACAATTTTTTATTTTTTTTTTTTTTATTTTCACAGAATATTTGGGAGACTGGTAGAGTCATGTTTATCAGTGTGTTGAGGCAAATTTTAAGGCAAATCACTTCCCATAAAAAGACACTGAAGTACCCCTTTAAGCTTGTTTCTTTGCGAATTCAGCACTACAGGCTCTTGCAATAGACCAATCTCACTAGGTGTTCCACGCATGCGTAGCGCCGCCGTAGACCGCAGTTTACAAGGGACAGGCACCGGTGCACGACGTGGCTCATGCCGTCGCTCGTGCAGAGCTTCAGTCGGGTTATTGCGCGTGCAGAAAGACTATGGTTCTCACGATCCATGCCGGCAGCGGTGGCAGAACGAAACTAACTGGCGAGATTGGTCCATTGCAGATTTCTACAAGACATCAAGACATTTCCCAAGACGTCTTGTAACTAAAAAAAATAGCGGCACCGTAACTGAGCTAGCAAGAGGGCTACATGACCTTGCAGGGTTATGAAATACCTTGCCAAGATGTCTAGATGATGTCTTTCAGTAGGTACAAAAAATCCTTTCACATGGGAATACAAGCAAGCAAAAAAGCAAACTTTGGAAAGGGTGACAACGATCCACATAGACACATCAGCAAACAGAACCCTGTGGAACCAAGTCTGCTCAAATTCAGCATTCAGTTTTTGTTTAGGCACATGGTTTTGGGACGTGACAGGTTCCGCCTTTATCTGCAACGCGCCATGGGAACCTGTTGGTTAATTGGTTAACATCGAGTTAGCTCAAGACCCTTCCCCGACTGTGCGAAATTTTGAACATGTGGCACCGTCTGTTTGGCTGGATCCACTGAAGGTGTGCACAAGACTAGAACACTAGGCAGCGAACAAGAGTTAAAAAAAAAAAAACAGTTTAGAGACGCACCATTGGTCACCAGACAAGCCTTAGTGGAATCTCTATGCTGCTTCTTATCTGCTGGAATCCACCAATGACCACCATAGGCCCGTATACAGCAACAGGCTTTATACCATATGTAACACTACATTTCTAATTATGGCAAGACGTACACCAAATAAAGAGCCCTGGATTGTAGGTGTCTCCTGAGTTAATCAGCCATGTGTTAAAACTTGCCAATAGCAAAAAAATATAAATGGTTACTGATGGTCGTAAAAAATTATCAGTCTACACAAACTCCTGTCTAGTCTCCCCTTTAAAAAAAATTTGCAGCTCCTAGAGCTAGTGCAGTCAACCAGGAAACGAAACTAGGGTTTGGCTCAAAACCAAAGTGCCCAACCAAACCAAAACCGAAAACCACATCAATTATTTTTTTGACTGAACCAGATTAAAAAAAGGAATTGAAATCAAGCATTAAATTTTGAGCTTGAACAGGAATAAAACAGTAATCTCATCTGGCGGTTACCGGTTCACTGGAAAACAGTTCATCGTAATAAAACGTCAGCCCCTCCTCTGAGAGATCGCCCATTTTGTTTATGTGGGTTATTATAGTACCTATATACAGTCGCTGACCGATACTTCGGACACCGATAATTTCAAATTTGGACTCGTTTGATATGTCGGACCTAGAAAAGGAACCGTGACCTACCCGATAGAAATAGTGCGCAATCTTGACCAATGTTTCGGACAGCATAAAGTTAGAAAGTTTGATTCTTCGGACAAGATCGCTGCGAGCGATCAGCGGGAAACATTACAGAGAAGCCGCTATTTTAGATTCTATGTTGGCTGCACATGCATTGGCTTCATTTGGCAGCACTACTTGAGCATTGCCAAGTCCTACCGCTAGATGACACTATGCTATGGCTTTTTTTTTCTAGCTGCGCATCATTCATCATCATTTTTTTTATTCGCCATTTTGCAGTCGTGGACTTGCACCTCTCATCTCGTCTCGGTGAATCCTGTTTTCGGACTATGCTGGCTTGGACATCGTGGCCCTATCTGCTCTTCCGCCGCCGTGAAGTGTAGCTAAGAAGCACGGAAAGTACTCGACCATAACACTAGAAAAAAAGGCAGCGATTCTCAAGCTAAAAGAAAGTGACCGAACGCAAGCGGAGGCGTAACCTGAAGCAAGGCACTATTGACGGCTTTTTTAAGCCTGCTTAGATGTAAGAAAGGCAAGTTTTTTAATCTGCCGATTTTCTGAACTGCTCTATTTGGACATTTTTTCGGTCGGTAAATCGTCGTTCCAACCGGTTGCATTCGTTCGTAAGCGCAGTGGTCGCTCCGAATGCAACTGTGTGAATGGGCCTTTATTTTGTATTCATCGCTAAACTGGAACTGAACCGGAACAAAATGAAAAGCTACTGAACCCAAACTTAAACTGAACCGGAATAATGACCGGTTCGGTTCCCTGCTCAAAACTGGCTGCTTCTTTTCCAAAGTGCATGCGTGATTCTTCTGTTAAAGTCTAGAGACAGAAGGAACCACAGGCAAGGTCAGGCAAAGTCAGAGAACATGTTGCTGGGGCCACTAGCACAGTCAATTCCCCTCATCACAACAAGGTCACACCAACATTCGAACAAGGCAGACCACAGAAGATGCAGCAACGTCTCTCCTTTAGGCCATTATTACAGCCTTGAAGACTTTTGGAAAGAAAGCCATATGCAACATAATTAGGCCAAGTGGCAGTGAAGAACAGCGCTCTCTGTCGTACCAAAACAGCAAGTAATGGCAAAAAAAAAAAAAATCACCTGAAAGTGAAACTTAGAAGCTTTACTGACCCACAATGCAAAAGCTGTTCAACCTCCTCACAGTTTATTTTCACAGTAACTGTAAGCTTGCATAGAGGTTGAAAAAATAAAATTTAGAAAAGCCACCCTTTCGTTGTGACAGATGTTAATACGAATGTGCTGAGACGGTGTCATTTTCTTGTGCAAGACCAAGAGGCAGTTAAGTGCTAACTAGCAGAGCATCTAAAGTGGAACAAGCTGCACCAATTCCATAACAAGCAAGCAACGAAAAAGTGTAGCAAGCAACCACGAGGTTGAGAAATTTCTTACCCGGACCCCACCTTGAAGGCTAAGAGCATGAAAGAAAACAAAACATCACTTCGAGGCAAGTACTTTATAACGAAAACTTTGGCTAGCACAAGTAATGTAATTTAGCTCGATAAGATCGGGGAATGCTGTAAGCTACCCTCAAAAGATCCACTCTATCACTTCAGAGTTAATTGTAAAAGATTTGCTTTACAAAGAAATAGCTTTCAAAGCCAACAAACAGTTGCCCGTTTTCTATGTTTGCATGCCTCCCTTCCACTTCAACATCCTTCTCCAAAACGTTGCCCTCCTTTATTACTTCCATCTTTTCCTCCTTTGCTATCCTTACAGTTCAGGAGATGCAATGCAAAAGATGAACAGCACCGCAGAAACCCAAGGTCGCTCAGTGACCTCTGACCTTGACATTTAGCGATGCCGCAGATCTCGACCGAAAGAATGATACAATGCTAAAATACAAAGAAGTATGGAGGAACGAAAACATAGTTGAGATCGCTAGCAGTTACCAATCGTACAATTACAAGGGCAACTGTAAAACCTCCGAACTGCTATAGGCACATCATTCAGGCAATTCATGGCAAGCCATAAAAAGTTTCAATAGCTCACCAAGAAGTTTCTTCTTACTGGAGACTCCAGACCATTTGAAACTCCTACAATAGAAGAGAGATGTGTGCACAAAAATAAGCACAATTCAAACCATCATGCGGCGACCATAAGTGCCACGAAAGTCGCCCTAACCTTTCCGGGAACCCTATTTTGACATTTTTCAAATTGCCATACCTACAAATAATAAGGATTGCAAGAATATAATATTACCCGAATATTTTCACAAGCTCTGCGACGTGTTATAAAACCAATTAAAGTCTCCACAGGTGTTTCATTCCTTTTAAGAAATGCACTTCCATTAAAACAGCCAGAACCCATTACATGGATGTTAAGCCAACTTCCTTCCGAAACATAAACCAAAAATGTCTTTGCTACCCTCAGTGATGAAAGCAGCATTTGACGTTTTGGAGCAGGTTCTGTAGCAAGCAATTCATTGACTCAAGCAGTCACTGACACTTTAGATGAAGATGCTAAAACCTGTTACCACATCATTAAAAAAAAAAAAAATGATTGCATTGTTAAGCGAGTCTATTTACGATAATGACTAAGGGCTCCTCTCTGATACTGGAGCATATTATTACCTTTTGTAATAAGAGCAGGAAGAGTTGAAAGAGTGTAAAGGAACACAGAGCATGACAAAAAAAAACGAGACTGCGGGTAAAAACTACAGATACACTAAAAGGTCCTTTTAGCTTATGTGTTACTTTTTTTCCTATTCGTGTATGTGTCCATTAGGTGACTAAAAGAGCTTTCTTTTTTAGAAATAACTCTCTGGTTAGAGAAGGTTCCATTTAAAATGGATTAAAAAAATGGTTGAAAAACGAATTATAGAGCAACACTTCAATTGGGATAAAGCCTCATCCCCCTCACCCTTTTACACTCTGTTAGTTTATCGAGCCCGTAAATATAATTTTGGTGAAATGCCATGAAAAACATGCATATCCGCTATTTCTCTGAACAGTCTTTTTAAAATGAGAGGTTAGCCTACAACCATGATCGAGCAAGGTAGACCAGTAATAGCATTGATCACAATTTCCAAGCCTGCCGCGCTAGCTTAGGTGCTCCCCCACATAAGCTGCTGCTCCTAGCACTCCGGTGCAAAGCGGTGAAGCTGGACGCCAGTGTTCTAAAAGAGACCGCTCGTGTTCTAATTGTTCTAAAAGGGAGAGCAGTGTTTCTGCTGTAGTGGGGTTTTGCATTTGATATTGCTGGGACGGAGCACCAGCGGCTTAGAAAATATTTAGGATATGTTGTAGTATCTTTAAAGTCGGTATTATAGTGTTTATACCAAGACTCGTAGACTCGGGCCGCACCCTGCAACGCGGTCACGTGAAGCCGACGGCATCTCTTCCACATTGCTTTTTCACGTCTGTCTTTTTTTTTCCATAGCTTCCCTGTAATTTATTTTATGTAAAAAAGAAAGAAGGCACGAAAAGAGTTGCTTTGCGACGCGGCTACACGTCGCGCTGGTACCGAACCAAGACGCTAAAAAGAGACTTGCCGGCAGTGCCCTTGAGGTCAAACATGGTGCTACTTTCCCACCGTGGCTGCTCCGGAAAGCCCAGCTGCTGTTGCCGTGCAGAGAGAAAAACAACTTGAGCGACGTGCTCGAGAAATTGACCCCTCAAGTGGCGAGCACAGTGAATCCTGCACTTCATACTGCAACCCGGAACAACGCTCATCCAAATCGGAACAGCCAGGCAAAAAATGGGCAGGTAATCCCTGGCTCCTGTGGTGCGAGCTTTCAGTCCAAACGCTACGGGCTGCGTTTGCCGTCAGGCAACGCAGCCCGTAGCGTGGCAACCGCCGACGTTGCCGTCAGGCAACGTCGGCGGTTGCCACTTCTTTTAGCCCAGAAGCGTGCGGCCGGGTCAGAGCTTTCACCGAACACCGACGCAGCACTGATTCTAAATATGAGCAGAACAGAGTTCAAGCCAAATGCCGAGGGAGTCCCCGTGTCCAATAGAAACTAGGATTGTGTGCTCCGATGGCAGAATTGCATAATTGGAGCAACAGCTAGAAGATGGCACACACTCTTGGAAAGGGTCTATTGTACAAATAGAGCAGACATGAAACATCTGTTTGAAGGCAGACAGACTTCTTACTGTCTAAACTTCCTCCCAACCAGTCTTACTTTTACAGTTGACTCTCATTATTTCAAACTTGCGGATAATTCAAACTAACATTCAGGTCCCATCCTATGAGTCTCTATGGGAGACTCCTAGTGATTTAAACTTTCCTTTATTCTAAAAAATTTTTGGTCCCCCTCGAGTTTGAATCAACAAGATTCGACTGTAAAAACGTGAGAACTGCCCAAGCAGACAACCCGCCCGCCCGCCCGTTTCAAGAGCCACACTCTAGTTTCGCATTACAAAGAACTGTAAACGCCTAATTTTTTTAAGAACTATTTTAGACAGTAGTGCCTTGAAGCCTTTTGTAAAGACTAGACTGCATAGAACATGTATGCAGATGCGCCTATAAGCACAGGTTGTAAAAGGCTATCGAACATTCGATTAGAAAATATTTGGCCAAAATCACCATTCGCTTTGGACTCAAAACCCACTATTCGCACATGCCTATTGTTAATGGGCAACAGTTGCGAGTGCTCCTTGTGTTGTCTTACCCCTTCTTGGTCCTCGTTGTTTCCGGCGCTTTATACTTTTTAAACTATGATCCAACTAGCCCCATTAATCACATCGATATCAAGAGAACCATCTTCCTCGTCGAAAACCGAGGTTGTACGTCTGCCCTCGACGACCGTCCGGACAAAAGAGGAAGAAATTAGAGCGCATGGCCCACCTGGGACGAACTGCATGGTGGGTATGGCCTGACCGCAGTCAGAGCCTGACTGGTCTGACCCCAAAGCACCTGGCAAGCATCCACAGGAGGCGGCGTCATTGAGAAACCCGGCCTGGAACACCAGAGAAGGGGGCACAAGTGCTTAGAAATAGCAGCCATCTTAAATTCCACTCCTGGATAAAAAAAAAAAAAAAAAAAAAAAAAAGCAACCCAATTAGTTTTTGGTAGGGCTAGCACGTTGTGTGCTGCTCCCGTAAGATTGAAGTTCCATGCAGTGGAAGAGGTCCTGCTGCGATTTCGAACAGGACTGAATTACAAATACAAACCTCAAGCTTTGCACCCCCGCACGCGAGGAGAAATCGGAACAGCCAGGCAGAGGACGAACGAGAAAACAAGAATGAAATTTAACTGCACTTATGTGCGGTAATTGCGAGTCTAAATTCATCGCAATGCTACGAATAAAGCCGGGACATGCATATTTCGAGTTGTTCCAGCCATTGGGGCGATTAGTTTTTGCAGCGACGCAAGTACCCACAAGCAACCATAACCACGAAAAATCAAAGAAGGTTTGCCAGCGCAGGGGACGGAATATCGGATTATGGAGCAAGATGTCAGTGGTTCGATTTATGCAAAGGAACAGTCTTATGTGAAGACAACTGGCAGTGTTATCCTATTTTCTGTACATTTTGTGACACTCTAGGATTGAAAGCCAGCCCTAAGATTCCATTTTAAAAACAGACTCTAGTGCTCGGTAAACCGGCTTGTGTGACTAGTCTAAACTGATGGCCTAATAAAACAATCGTCCGGCAGGCAACGCGACTCAAAATGCTTCCGGAAATGCACCTGTTGTCGAAGGTGAAGTGCTCCCCGGACTTTAGGCCCTGGGAGGGCGACCCGCCCATGTCGCACGTGCGCCCAAAGGGAGAGTCCAGCGGCAGGGAGTTGCCACCAATAACTTGGGGCAGCCACGGCGAAAGAGGTGAAAGATCCTGTGCAAGTACCTGTGTAAGGCTCAAAGCACACTGAACTGTTGCACAACATATGATGAAATGAAGCTTTAATGAAGTCCACTTCAGTCAAATTTGAGAAACGACAGGCCTCCTAAAGTTCTCCAGCTGAAATCCCCTCCTACAGTGAAGTTTCCACCTAATGAACATTTACCATAGGTCCCCTGGAGCTTAGCAGAACATAAACTTGACACTCCGCAGCCTCACATCTTTAGATGCAGACTAAACCCTGGTGTTGTTTTCAACAGGTCTGATGAATGACAAATCTTCACCATACACTTGTGACCCACCGTAAAATATTGAGCATACACTCAGATTACAATAAGCACCCACCCGCGACTTTTGAAATGAAATGCATGAAAACAAACAAACAAACGTCCTCCCCAAACCTGAGCTGACCTAGCTAACCGAGATGCTCCTCATGAGCAGCTTCCCCACGTGCCCCCGTGCAAAGCAGTGAAGCCCACACTATCAGTGTGGGCTTGACTGCAGTGATCGCTTTACGGGCAACACTTTGCACAGTTGTGGTTGCCGCTACGGAAAAAACCCTTCCGCTCTTGGCACGAGGCCAGGAAAGTTGGGTCTCCCTGTCGGCCGTGAAGCGCGGAGATGAGTAGCCCCAGCATACCGCTAGTAAAAACGCAACAAAAGGAGAGCCTTCCGTGTCGTCTGCTTGAAAGACTTGCCTTCAAACCTTACTCGCGTTTGGCGAAATCCCACTTTGGCAGTATCCAACTGCTACGTGTAATGTCAGATGATTTTAGAAACTTCCACCACGCTTCTGCGCTTATCCACTTACTTCACGAAACACTGGTGGCGGTCGTCAGTGGCATCCAGAATGCCAACCACAATGGCTACGATAATTAACCGCGTTGCACCTTCGTCCTCATGTACGTGACGGCACCGTTCCACCCGCATCTTGCAACCGTGCAACAGCTATCACTTTCATTTCTTTGCACATTCTGGGCGAAAAATACAACTTTTTTGCTTGGGAATCACAGTGTACGAGATATATACATAGGTATGGACAAAGCGCGCCTTGCAACTGCCAGATAAAGTTCTCTCCTTGTCATGGTTGCAAGCGGCACCATGAGATGGCTCCTAGATATGCGGCTAATTGCAGCCCGTCGCGGGCCCAGTTTCCTATGCTTCTCTATGAGAAACATGCTCATTTTTAAGGTCGCTTGCTGGGTGCGCGATGTCGTGTAGAACAGGACACCTGCGCTAAGTGTGTTGCTTAGACACTGCTTCGTTGTTGTTTCTAATTTCGTGCCTCAATGGCGGCAATAACAGTTTTAGGAGCTCGAAGCGGAGAGATCTTTGGCAAAGTGTTCGAGCCCACGAGCATCAAGGTCAGAGCAGACGCTCCGAGCAGAAGGAGCGTGTGCCAAAACAAAATGGAAAACTATTTTTTTTATTTTTGGATGCCCTGTCTGGACGGCGGAGACACTGTTGGTTGAGACTACTCTGGCGTGTGCAAATAGGACTTTGTCTGGTCAATCGCACTGCAGCGTCGGCCGTACTTTATATATGCGTAACTATAACTCGCACTATGTCCTAAAGCTAATGAGCACCTAGCCAACAGTTTTTCAAGATTTCCCAATATTGAGAGGCCACTTGCTCGGTATTTTGCGGTAATTACAACCTCCGTGACAGTCATTACGTCACATAATTTAAGAAAGAAAAAAGTAAGACTTACCACGGTCTTTCCCTTTTGGAGAAGCCTGCGATGTGTTCTCTGAAAATCTGAAACTTGCAAAAAAAAATAGTTGAATCAAGAATTGAAACACTTGCGCACAGTTTTGTCACCATTTCACCGCCTAACAGAGCCTCAAAGGTGACGTAGAGATGGCAGAAATAAACAAGTCACCTCGAAAGTTTGACAGCAAAGACTGGTGGTACGAGCAGTTGCGCAGCTTGTAGGGGACGACGCCTTGACGCAGGGCCAGCACTGCAAAGAGGGAACAACCCACTTGTAGCGACGCCGGCAAGAACCAGGGTTCTGCGTTGTTTGGGTTTCTTGCTTCACATACTCAGATGCTTTCAGCATCCATTTTTCGTGTCACACAAAAGGATAGAAGGTTATCGGGGGCATATTTCGAAGAGAACGGGACACATTCATGCGATACCTCAGACTTCGAGGAACATGCGCTTGACCCACATATTCGGGAAACGCTCAGATACCGCAAGAGTAGGAAAAGAGACAATGGTCCCCAAAGACAGAATCAGCCTCAAGGACAGTTCTGAGGGCAGCATACAAGATCATCACTTAATATTTAGATAAAGATCTCTTTCAGTGGGTTTTTCTTATTCAGGGATTTCGGTTTTTCCCGATTTTGATGAAATAGGTTCATATGTCACTTTCCAGAGTTTTATCTGTATTTACCAAAAAAGAAAAACACAAAAAACACAAATCAAAACAGCCAATTAATACCATAACACAGAACGGAACAGAAATTGATGATCCATTCAAAATTGCCAACTCATTCAACGAATACTTCGCATCCGTGTATACCACGGATAATAACCAGAATCCAACCATAGAATTCTCACCGAAAAGCATTCCGAGTGTTACCATATCTAAAGAAGGCATTTTTGCAGCATTGCTTAATCTTGATACTAAAAAATCTGTAGGACCAGACATGATCCCAAACATTTTTCTAAGACGGTATGCGGAATCCTGCTCAAATTTCTTGCTTGTAATTTTTAATAAGTCAATTGAATTAGGGCAAATCCCCGACGATTGGAAAACTGCTAAAATAGTTCCAATATTCAAAGCAGGAGATTCCCATCATGTTAATAACTACCGGCCAGTATCAATTTTGAGCAGCTGTGCAAAATTGATTGAGCATATTTTGTTTAAACATATTGTCTCTTTTCTTGAAGAGAATAACTTTTTCAATAAAGATCAACACGGTTTTAGACGTAATTTATCTACAGTTACGCAACTAGTGCTCACTGTGAATGATTTCGCAAAGTCAATTGACTCCGGATATCAGACGGACGTAATTTTTATAGATTTTGCAAAAGCGTTTGACCGCGTGCCTCACGGAAAACTACTCTTCAAACTGAGTTCCTTATTAAACAATGAACAGATATTAAAATGGTTAGAAGCATATTTAAATAACAGAAAACAGTTTGTACAAATACAGGATTCCCGCTCATCCACATCAAAAGTAGAATCCGGAGTTCCTCAGGGATCAGTTCTGGCACCCCTACTTTTTCTAATTTTTATAAATGACATTACAGTGGACAGATCTGTTCAGATTCGCTTATTTGCCGATGATTGTATAATTTATAAGCAAGTCAAATGCTCAAATGACCAAGTAGTCTTAAACAAGAGTTTAGAAATGATCTCAGAATGGTGTGATGATTGGCAAATGTCTCTAAATAAACAAAAATGTGCACATATGACGATAACTAGGAAAAAAAAAAACCAATGACTTTTAATTATACTCTTCAAGGAACCGCTTTAAATACCGTATGTGAATACAAATACCTAGGATTAATCATAACTTCAGATCTGCGTTGGAACTCACATATTGACTTTATCTCCCGAAAAGCAATGAATAAATTATGGGCATTAAAAAGGAAACTGAAGGACTGCTCGAGCAAAACGAAACTAATGGCGTACAAAACGTTTGTAAGATCTATACTCGAGTATGCCGACGTTGTGTGGGATCCTTACACAAAATGTAATATTAACAAATTAGAAAGAATTCAGAAGAAGGCATTAAGATTTATATTTAACAAGTATGGCAGAAACACCTCGATTTCGGAGCTTTATGTACAGGCCGGCCTTCCGCTTTTAGAAAAACGTAGAAAGATCAATCGACTGAAATTTATTTTTAATCTAATAAATGGGAACTACAACTTGGATTATCTAGATTACTTTCACTTCAACACAGCTAGGTTTACAAGAAATAAACACAGTAAATCAATCACTGAAATAAAATGCAGGACCGACTGTTACAAATACTCTTATTTTCCTCGTACTATCCATGCCTGGAATGCGTTACCCGAACAAATCGTCTCTTCAAATTGTCTAACGTTGTTTCTAACATTGATAAACGAATTACCAGAGTTTTGAGGTTTCAGGCCTTGATACCCCTCAAACGAATATTTTTCTGCTCTTTGTGTGTTCGTGATCATATATGTAAAATGTTTTTTTTTTTTTTTTTTGTTTTTTTTTGTTTTGCTGCGCTGCCACATTCTGTGCTTGCTTTTTTCGTAAGACTTGATCCATGTATCCCTCCTACCTTGGCCGCCCCACGGCGGCCGGTAGTATAAATAAATAAATAAATAAATAAATAAAAACCCCTAGTCATAATCATTCTTCTGCTGCCACAATAGACATAACCAATAGCGAACAGAACTCCAAACTGGGGAAACGGATGGTAGCCAAAACGAGGGTGCTTTTGCACGATGAAAGTTTGCCAGCTTGTGCCTGCGTTCGTTGCCTTTTTGGTCGGCCGCGGAACAGATTTATAAACCCATGGCGACGTTCAATTGTGGGGCGTCCGGCTTACAAAGTTTGGACGTTTATAGTGTGGGCTCGACAGTACCATTATATTTGAGTGCCAGCTTGTGTGAAAGTGTTAGTTACAATGGAAGAAACTCGTATGTGGAGCTCTCATAGCTTTGGACAAATGAAGTTCATATTGAAACTTTGCGCAATATAAGGCAGCTTAAAATTGAGCCAGCAGATTCAAATGGGAGCATCCTTTCGTTGTCCTACCTTTGTGAGCAGGCAGAGGCAATGCTTCCACGCTTTCGTACGGAACCGTGCACCTGGAGAAACATGCGCAGAGCAAACAGTGGACAACTTTATAATGTGTCAACAAAATTCCCTTGCTTCTGAAACTAGGGGCTTACCGCACCTTGAGGCAACAAACATTACTATATGTTGTAATAAGACACAAGACAATTTAGAGTTTCAGCTACAATCGCAGAAGGGCCAACTCGGAACTCGGACAGACAGGTGCAAATATTCCTAACTTTTATACCCAGATTAGAATAAGTATGCATTCGATTCAACCTCTTCAACCAGTACTTGATGATTTGTAACATCTCTGAAGTTTGTACGCATTCAGACACGTTGGGCGTACTTCCCCAGGAGACACAAACACACTGCGGCCAAGTGGCACTCGCCACACTGGTGTCACGGGCTTGTGCCGGCATCCGTCTACCCCCACTCCACTAACTTGCCTTTACGGGAAGAGCGACTATGCACACAGAAGCTGGAATGTTGCCTGCCCCCTTAATTGTAGCAGCAGCCTCCGTTCAAAGTGCCTAAACTGAGTAAGCTCTGCTCCGCAATTGGAGTCACCTTAGTGCCAATGACGGGAGAGTACCCTCACATTTTGCCAAGCTTCTCGATGAAGACCGTGACTGGACCCTCACTGGGTTCCATTTTCTGGATGTGCGCTTGAAACGATGCACTGTGGCCCCCAGAGTCCCTTGTCAGGCGCACCTGAGGATCAATCCATCAATCTGATTATTTGTTTCTACACGAAAAAGTACAAAAATCGAGCACTCAAAAGCGAAGCCAATCCGGAAAGAATCTCGGTCAGCTTTCAGACGTCTAAGAACCATGAAAGACATTTGACGCAGTTGCTGCTTCAAAGAGGAAGTCTGCTAATTTTAAAGTAAAAATAGATTAAGTTCAGCAAACTTTTTTTGTTTAAACTGGCGAAACGGACAGACCAAATACGCGACAATAATAACGGCAAACTTGACATCTTTCTGGCTACCTTTCGGATGAATTAAGTTTGGTTGATGTAGGAATCATTCATATGATTATGTTATGCTCAAGAGGTGGGCAGTGGCTGTGGCATGTTTTAACGATCAAAGGCAATCTTTATGCATGTCACAAAAAAAAAAAAAAAATACATTAAAAAAAAAAAGTTGCCACCGTTCTCTGGTCAAAATTTCTGCAAATTTCGCCCTAGGCAGGAGCTAGCAGTTTTTCGCTGGCTTCTTTGTTGGAAGACACCACGCACGCTTAGTTCTGGTGATTCTCCGATTCCATAACCTACGCCCTCTTTTAGGTCGTGCATGTCATTTGAGCACACTTCGGACACCGCCGCTCCACTCACCACACACTTCACGCCAGGCTCCAAATCTGGAACCACAAACTGCTCTCTCCTCACCCTCTCTGAAAAAGTAGGAATGAGAAAACCGTGTTGTGTCTATATACTTTGGATACAAGGCGCTACTATAGTCCCCTTCCCACGTCGCCGCGAGGAACAGGCATTGCCGACGACGGACAACAACAATGGTGCCACAGCCCGGTTTTGCTGCGGGCATAACGCTGGAGGCTGTGATTCAGAGCAAAAATTATCGATCGACCAACGCGGAATAAACACCAACCTTTCTCG
This sequence comes from Ixodes scapularis, assembly GCF_016920785.2. Taxonomy (NCBI): domain Eukaryota; kingdom Metazoa; phylum Arthropoda; class Arachnida; order Ixodida; family Ixodidae; genus Ixodes; species Ixodes scapularis. The sequence continues at coordinate 77,011,923 of NW_024609839.1, read as the reverse complement.
GCCTCGTTCCAGATGTCATACTCGACGTTCCGGTATATGGTTGGGTCGAGCGCCTTCGCCACCTTGAACGGGAATGGCGGTATCCGGTTTGCCAGCGCCACCCGCACTTCCGAGCTGGAGGCCTGCCGGGAAGATGTGGCACACGCAGTTAACGTCGATGCATCTCGGACGCTTCGTACCGGGTGTACGCCGTTGTGCTGCTCCGCAAATTCGACGTCAGAGATGCATACTTTCGCAGAAAGCGCCTGAGGTCATTCATGGGATCGGCAGTTAAGGCACCGTGTCCATAGTATGTTGCAGATTTAGAGTAGCGGGACAAGCAAAGCATCCATCCCCATCCCCATCCCCATTCCATCCCATCCCATGCCCCACCCCCTCTCTCGCCTCACACACAAAGCAGAAAAAGTGGAGGGCTTCGTGGAAGCAGCCTGTCCCGCTAACCTTAACCTGTAACTGGGATTCTGTGTGTTTGGATACACACAAAAAACACTCGCCGGTAAAATTTTTGACAGTGTGGATTTATCTAAAAAGTAAAGAATTTCAAGGGCATGATGGCAAAATAAAAAGATAAAAAAAGATGACATCTTACGAGTATAGTTTGTCGGAACACAGAGTTAGTGGCTGAGAAAAGACCAATTCAGTTTTTTTCTTTGTCTTGGGCCATTGACAAAAGAGTTTCCCGTTTATCTCGTCAAGGTTCTATCAGTGCAATGGGTCAACATACTTCTGGACCATGACAAAAGTCACTGTTCCGGTTTCCACTTTGAACCATACTTTTTGTGCTTCTTACAGGAGGGAGGGGCTGTTTCTATAGACTTCGTAAGATGGGGAGGGCAGCTGAAGGTTTTACGCATCTAGGAGTTTGGCTATCTCAAAGTAGCGATGTTTTTTAAAGTACCATTTGTTTTCAAGACTTGTTGTGGGACAGTTAATACTGCTAATAGCAAATATGTCAATGCGAAGTCCAGGTGCAAAAAGAAGTTTCGATACCGGTGATTTTATTATTTTTTTTTTTTATGAATTAAGTTATGTTTGTGTCCTAAAATTATTTTTATTTTGAAGAAAAAAAAAAGTATGATTAAACTCTGAACTTTGGAGAATCGGGAATCTAACAAAAATAAACTCGGATAAATCCCAAATTTTTATCGATAATTTAACTCCAAAAAACAACTTCCGAATTTCCTAAAAAAAATAAGCTCCGAAAACAAGAAGTCCTACCTATAACAGACAATACTTACTTATCGATTTAGCAGTTTGCGCTCGTACGAATGGACACTCTATTTCATACCGCAAACGACCTTAACCTGCAAAGCAATGCACATCGAGCAGACGCCGGCGGTGATGCCCATGTTGAAACACCGTTTCAGCTATTCGTGGCAATAAGACTGTAGCAGCAGCAAGGTTAATGTGCTTCTTTACCACCGGTTTCCAAACGGAACTGCTAACAGGAACGAGTTAACCATTAGCCATAAGTCTTTGCACCTTAGGCAATTCGTCGTCGTTTCGAGGGAAAGAAAGGTGCTTCGTCAGTGCGCATCTATTAAGCTTTGCTACACTATTGAATTTCACACCTCTCAGAGACATAAAACTGCCCAAAACGCACACTGCACCCTTGACCGCCACCACCTCGGCCATGCTATGCGTGGGTCTTGGTGGAGAGTGAACATGCCGACATAAGGAAATAAAGTGCGAGGTGGTAACGGGCAAGGGTGAAGTACCCTTGCCCGCCACCACCTCGGGCATGCTTTGCGTGGGTCTTTCGCATTGGTGGAGAGTGAACATGCCGACATAAGGAAATGAAGTGCGAGGTGGTAACGGGCAAGGGTGAAGTACCCTTGCCCGCCACCACCTCGGGCATGCTTTGCGTGGGTCTTTCGCATTGGTGGAGAGTGAACATGCCGACATAAGGAAATAAAGTGCGAAGACGTCATATCGACGTACCTGTTCCTCCTCGGGGAGGACGTTCACTTCCGTGCCAAACCTGACACTGAAAATGTAAGGGGTCATTTATTCTTTGAAAAAAATGAGTGGAGCAATGCTACATCAATACAGCATGCAAGCTTGTTGTTACACATATGCAAATGCAAGGCTACTCACAAAAAAAAAAGAAAAAGAAAAGGAGTTGAGCTCAACTACTTTCTTCAAAATTAGGGTTGGCTTGCTCCACCTCCATAGATGCAGCAAGTAGCATTCGTTACAGGTGGGCACTGGCTACTCTTAAAGTAGTTGAACTGAAGCCCCACCGACTGCTATCGAGAGATGTACGTAGTTCACTATCTAACTGCATTAAACATGCCTTTGTAGGCATATAGTTTATAAGCAGACTACCATATTTTACGGTCTGTTAAGTCGCATCCTCTGTAAACAGTCGTCTTCTCGAAAAAAAAAAGTTGCTATACTTGTCACACCTTTTTATACCTAGCTACGGAAAGCTGTAAAAAATAGCACACAGAGTCTCCGGGGCCGCCGAATCTATGCCACACCACTTCGGGCAGGCATTGGACTGCTGGTGCTCTGCCATTCCTTCCTTGTCATAAGTGTCGATAAGGTCTATATCTTGCAGGGTTAAGGTATACACTTATAAAAGCAAATGCACATAATTCACATCGTTGTATCGAATGCACAGACGGATATCTGGGGGGAAGAAAAAAATGTGACTTCTACACCGGAAAACATGGTAATTAAAGGAAACCTCGGTAGAGAGCTCCCCTTATGCCCACTTTCGGGGTGGACGTGAATCGAGACAAAAAAGAGCCAAAACACGGAAGCCAACCTCTCTTTCCACTGCTCGAATGTCATGTTCTTCTTGTGCTTGAAGTATGTCTTGTCGTACAACATCTTCCTCACGGCCATGTCCACGTCGTCTCCGAGGCCGAAGACGTTCTTGTACAAAACTTCATAAACGATTGCTGGGGAAAAAAAAAAAGTTTGCAGACTGTAATTTTTAAGATAGCTACTGGGTGATTTCAGATAAGATCGAACAGGGGGTGGCTGGTCGACCTTTTTAATTTGCTTCATAATTTTATATGTTGTTTCCCGATGTCTAAAATAAACATATTCAGAATTATTTTCACCCAGAAAAAAAATTGTCGAACGCAAAAAATCGTACATCACGTAGAGGTGGAAAGTCGCATTTGCTTGCATAGCCGGAGGGGGCAACTTTGGTGATTAATAACTAAAGTTATACTTCTTAGGTGAGTTTCATAATATTTTAGTATAATCTGTATGTGTTTAGCAATTCGAAAAAAAATATTGTTATTGTTTAGTATGTTTACAAAAATTAATAAAAAACATCACTTTCGGCTCCTTGGCCGTTTTTTCCCCAACTTTGCAGGCCTGTATCTTAGGAAATAATTTAGTCAGAAACGTCATATTTTAATTTAATACGCTACTCATAAATGGAAGTACATTCGCTAAAATTCAAATTTATTTAGGTGCGGGTTGGGGAGATTTTGGCAAGCAAACACGAGACAAGCACCAAAATAAAAAAATCTTAAGGGCGATTTAAAAAAAAAAACCCGTTCTCGATTTTTTTTAAACTCTGACCGGTCAGTCTACTCTATTTGGGGGTTAATATCCATTAAAAACATGTTGCATTATATTGATGGTGTAATAGATACAGCACCTCTACCGAGCCCCTTCTGCGAAGCTCGGCACGGTGTACCCCTGTGGTGCGACGCAGTTATTGCGACTTCTTACTTTGAGAGAAAAGTAATTTTTTTATTCATTCGAGTATAGCCAGTAATAGTTTGTCACATCTTTTGCACGTTATAATAAATTGCGCATTATATAGAATAAATTACACAACAAATACAGGGTGATTTTAGACACGATCGAAACGAGGGTGGCTGGTCGACCTTTTCAATTTGGGTCATAATTGTATATGTTATTTCCCGATGTCCGAAATAAAATAAAAAAATAAGATTATTTTCACCCAGAAAAAAAAATCATCGGACGCAAAATGTCGCACATTACGTAGAAGTGGAAAGTCTCATTTGCTTGCGTAGCCGGAGGGGTAAAATTTGGTGATTAATAACGGAAGTTATACTTCTTAGGTGAGTTTCACAATTTTTAGGCACAATCTATGTGTACTTAGCAGTACAAAAGAAATATTGTTATTGTTTATTATGTTTAAAAAAATCACAAGAAAACATCAATTTCGGCTGTTTAACTGTCTTCCCCAACTTTGCAGGCCTGTATCTTATGAAATACTTTAGCCAGAAGAGTCATATTTTAAATCAATACGACACTTATAAATGGAAGTAAATTACCTAACATTCAAATCTGTATTGCGTGGGTTGGGAGAATTTCGGCAAGCAAACACGAGACAAGCACCACAATAAAAATATTTTCAGTGCGACTTAAGCAAAAAAAAAAGGTTCTTTATTCTTTTTAACTCTACTCAGCCATTCTACTCTATCTAGCGGTTAATATCCATTAAAAACATGTTGCATCATATTGATGGTGCAATGGATACAGCTCCTCTACCGAGCCCCTTATCCGAAGCTCGGCACAGGGTGTCCCTGTGTTGCGACGCAATGATTGCAACTTCTTATTTTGTGAAAAGAGAGAATATATATAAATATATTCGAAGTTCATGTGTTTGAAGTTAACCTTTGGGCATCCACTCTTTGGCGGGTATTATGTGGGGTGTTGCTTGGTTTTGTGGACGCAGGAGGGTCAACATGTGTTTGCTTAGATGTAAATCTGGTTAAACGTTTCGTTTTCTTTTTTTTCTTTTTGCTTTTCTTCAGTGCCGTAAAGTGTAAAAAAGCGTAAAATGAAAAAAAAAAAAACGACAAAAAAATTAAAGCATACAAAAATGTGTTGTTGTTATCGCAGAGAGGGTGAATTATTTCCAGATATCCGGTGTCGGTATTTTCTTGGAAGGGCAAGTTGGGAGGTGGGGAAGGACTTTAGGCTGCCTGTGTCGGTCGGGAAACTGTTTTGGGGACGGGGAGGGAAAGGGGTTGGCCGGCTTGCTTAGTGATGGGCGTCTTGGCATGTGGAGAGCCAGCAAAGGGGAAGGGGGGGGGGGGAGGGGGAGGCGAGGCTGTCTATCGGGCGTCTGAAGGTCGGTGGTTAGGGCTTCCTAATAAACTGGAAGAGACAACAATCTTTCGGCGCTGAGTTGGTGATCGTTCTGTGTTGCCCTCTTCGTCCTCCATCTGGAGTCTACCAAAATGTTGGGAAGCAATAAACGTTGCCGCCAAGTTGGACGGCGGTGATTAGGATCTGCTTGGATGTGGACAAACCCTCAAAGTAAAAGGGATTAGTGGGAAGCAGGGTTTTGGGAAGATAGCGAAAAGGCGGCGTTTCTTTTGGGGAACCGATACGAGTGACGGTGTGACTCAAGGACGCCTTTCAGCAGAAAACATAGATATCTGCATTCGACCCTGAATAGTTTCGCCGCTGTCTATTTCCTTTGCCCGAAGACTTTCTCTCTTTCTTTCTTTGCGACGATTGGAGCTTCGTTGCGGGAGTAATTTGTGTAGTTCTGTGTATAATTGTGTGCTTCGAACGAAGGAGCCTCCCTGTTTCAACTTGTCACTAACCTGCGTTACTACAGCTCAGCCACAGTTTAAACCCGCAATTTTGTTCCTTTACTTCGTGTTGACTTTTTATTCATAATGAGCTCGTTATGGCGACAACACAGCTCGGAGCGAGTGTTTTGCGCAGATTACCTTGCAAAGCACAAAAAGAAGATCCCGATGCAGCGAAATTTTCGCAGTGTGAGAGAGCTCGATGTGGACTGTTTGAAGCGAATTCTCCCGTCTGGCAGCTCCATGGAAGTGAGCAAGCTGGACTACCTGTGCTACAATTGCTTTACGCATTTCACCAAGCAAATATCTTTGCGAAGCTTAGAGTTGGGCGGTGACAGCTTTATGCCTCCTGAGGAGGCCATTGAAGACCTAAACCGCAGCGTACGTTCAACGTTTGTGTCACCCCTAAGACCACCAAGTGAAGTAAGAAGTCGAGACAGGCCTGCCTATGTAAAGAGGAAACAGACGGAGTTGGAGCAGGTTGTGACTGAGAATTTGCGCTCCAGGATGCGTCTTGCGTACGATGAAAACGTGGCATCGGGGTCGTCGGAGCAAAAGTGCTCCACATGCACCGAGTGGGCGGACAACATTCGCTGCGCCTTTGCGACCACAGCCTCTCCCCGGGAACGCTGTCAATTGCTGACCCTCCTGCCATCAACCTTGACAAGAAATGAAGTCCAGACAATCATCCCAGAGGCATCGATCTACATCATTAATAGGTCCCGGAAGCTGAGGGAGGACCACGGCGTGTGGTATGTGCCCGATCCCTATACAAGGTGTAAGGTGAGCCCTGAAAACATATCTGCAGCGGTTGAGTACTACATGAAAGACGAGTTAGAGTGTTCTAGGCAGAGTCCCAATCAGAAAGACGTCATTTCCGTTGTGCTCGATGGCCAGAAAACGCTCAAGCCGAAACGTTTTATGACACGGTCAATCAGAGAAGCGTTTCGTGTATATAAAAGTGACCATCCCGACTCCGGCATCGGATTGACGAAGTTTTACTCCCTGCGACCCCGATGGGTTAAATGCAATCCCCAGCAAGAAGCGTGCGTTTGTGTGCACTGCGCAAACTACAACCTCTGTGTCGCCTCTCTACAAAACGCTTCTGGCTCACAACTTGACGCAGCGGAATTGAACTCTGCATTCATTTGCAACCCGCCATCGCGCCAGTGCCTTTTAGGCGAATGTGACCATTGTCCCAAAGGCCAGTCTCTCACACTCGAAAAACTCAACATTTCCGAGGATGAAGAGATAGTTTTGGCAGCATGGGAGTCAGGCGAGCTCGTGAAAAAGACTTTAGATCCGGTCACTTTTCTGGAAGAGCTGCGTGTGTCTGTCTCAAGGTGGATCATTCACAACCATATCAGACAGACGCAAGGCAAAGCCATCTATGAAGCAAAGCAGTGCGCGCAGCGTGGTAGCATTGTCTTCCACTTCGACTTCGCTGAAAACTGGACTGTTATCCTTCCTGACGAGATTGAAGCGTACCGCTGGAAAAAAAAAACAGGTCTCAATATTTACGTGTGTGGTGACTACTAGAAAGTCGACATACAGTTTTGCCGTCATCAGTGACGACTTGCACCATGACTCCGCTCATGCCTGTCTGGCTGTACAAAAAGTGAGAGAGTGGGTCGATGACAACCTTGCTGTGTACTCCCATTTGACTTATGTAAATGACGGTGCCGCCAGTCACTTCAAGAATCGCTTCCAACTTCATGAATTCCAAAAAAAATGTTTTTCCCAAAGCACAATGGCTATTCTCAGCCACTGGGCACGGAAAAAACGCGTGTGACGGAGTTGGAGGACTCGTCAAACACCAAGCAACGCTTCACAACTTGAGACAGCTCCCAGGAAAGGCCATACAGTCTGCAAAATGCATGGTGAACAGTCTTTCCCAAAAACTAAAAGGAGTGAATTTCACACTTTTGGACAAAGACGAGGTTGTTGAATTCCGTCAGCGCAAAAATGAAGAGTGGGTGGGAGTGCGCGCCTTTCCTGGTATTCAGTCGTGGCATGTGTGGCTATGCAAAACATCAGAAGCTTCGACCTGCGACTTGCAAGTGGCACGGACTGTCAGATCCCCTTGGAAGAAACTCTAGGTGCACACCGTCAGAAAATGTTTGCGCCAAAATCTGTTCATTTTGAAACCTATGAAGGCCGGAATCTGTTGTATATTATGTGCAATTTATTATATTTAATGTTCGATTTATTATAACGTGACAAAGATGTGACAAACTATTACTGGCTATACTCGAATGAATAAAAAAATTACTTTTCTCTCAAAGTAAGAAGTCGCAATAACTGCGTCGCACCACAGGGGTACACCGTGCCGAGCTTCGCAGAAGGGGCTCGGTAGAGGTGCTGTATCTATTACACCATCAATATAATGCAACATGTTTTTAATGTATATTAACCCCCAAATAGAGTAGACTGACCGGTCAGAGTTTAAAAAAAATCGAGAACGGGTTTTTTTTTTTAAATCGCCCTTAAATTTTTTTTATTTTGGTGCTTGTCTCGTGTTTGCTTGCCAAAATCTCCCCAACCCGCACCTAAATAAACTTGAATTTTAGTGAATGTACTTCCATTTAAGAGTAGCGTATTAAATGAAAATATGACGTTTGTGACTCAATTATTTCCTAAGATACAGGCCTGCAAAGTTGGGGGAAAAACGGTCAAGGAGCCGAAATTGATGTTTTTTATTAATTTTTTTAAACATACTAAACAATAACAATATTTTTTTGCGCATTGCTAAGTACATACAGATTATACTAAAATATTATGAAACTCACCTAAGAAGTATAACTTTAGTTATTAATCACCAAAGTTGCCCCCTCCGGCTATGCAAGCAAATGCGACTTTCCACCTCTACGTGATGTACGATTTTTTGCGTTCGACAATTTTTTTTCTGGGTGAAAATAATTCTGATTTTGTTCATTTTGGACATCGGGAAACAACATATAAAATTATGAAGCAAATTAAAAAGGTCGACCAGCCACCCCCTGTTCGATCTTATCTGAAATCACCCTACTATGATGACAAGCTAGGTTAGCTGGTCCCAATACCAAAAAAAAAGAAAGCACTAGTAAACACAAGAGAGCAAAGTATAAGTGCTGCCCTGAACTATGCTACGACAACCTCAATAGAATATTTCACAACAAACATTTGATTCAGGCTGAAAGGTGGAGATTGACTAGCATCTACAACCCACTGCCAGGATCGAGGGCACTAATAAATCCTGCATGAAACCACAGCTCTGAAATGCACTTTGAAAAAAAAAAAAAAAAAATCTTAAGTGTAAATAAACAATGCCTAACCAAGAGAGTATGAGGCGTAGAAAAAACTGTGAGCAGTAGCAGTAGAGGCTTTATTATCGACGTTGGAAGCAGAGCCTGCTCTTTTTCAAGTGTGAGAAAATGCAAGTTGCAGAATGTTTCAGTCTGAGATCGAGAAAGAGAAGGACTGAAACATTCTGCAACATGTGTTTCCCTACACTTGAAAAAGAGCACGCTCTGCTAAAAATGTCGACAAAAAAGCCTCTGCCACTGCTCAGAATTTTTTCTACGCAAGAATAAAATTAGTAAAACATTATATAACAGGTTCACCCAGGCAAAAAATAAAAAGCTATTGCTTCAGCCTGCGAGTTTGCTACGATTACTCAACACCGAAATTGAAATTTTAGTAAGGACCCGTCACATATGCAACAACTTCGCGTTTTTTTGTTGTTGTTTTTTTTGTTAGTCAGCGCTTGTCTTGTTTTGAGTTGTTTTATTTTTCTTTCTAAAATAAATATGCACACGCCCTTCACTCCAATGCTGATAGAAAGATTCCTTTCAAACATTCATACAACTCTTGTTAATTTTTTTTTTCCACTTTGAAAGATAATGTTTTAATCACTAGAGTTATAATATCAGAAACATTTCGGAAGTGAATACTGGCACTCACACTGGCACAGCGCTGCAGTTTTCAGCATCGTCCTGGGGTAGACAGTGTCATAGTGATTTCCATGCGTGTAGCACAGCATGATCTGAAAATTAAATTACCAAGCTATCACCACTGTGCAAAGACTTTCAGTTGTTTCAATAGTTCACAAATTCCAAGAAGTGTGGCTTGATTGAGAATGTTTCGTGCACACAAAATTTCAGAGTCGGGAACGGTATGCTACGTATTCGTCAATATGCAGCGGTGTATTTACGTGCCATGAAATACTAAGCAAGAATCCACGTAAAAGTAAAAACAATCGCGCAAAATATTTGGGGACGGGCACCTGACAGGTTTGAGAGAAGAAAAGCCGAAGGGGAGCAAGGTACGGTAGGCCCCTTGTCCTTCGGCCAAGTTCGCAGCAAGCAGACTCAAGTTTGGGCCACACATTTGCGACTACTTACGAATGAGCGAGTTAAAACCTCCCGTGATCACTTATGACAAGAGGGCACACTGGTGCCATATATGAGGAGAGCAATTTGCGCTGACTTCATAACAAGCCACCCTTCCTAAGGTGGAAGCAAGCTTCAGCCTTTTGTACCAGGTCTGGGAGCAGCAAAGATGCCCCTTTGGAGCAGCAAAATTTCTGCTTTGGAACAGCTCAGGGGCAACAAAAGTCGCAGTTTTGTAGCAGTATAAGTAAGCCTTGGAGCTGGACACCTAGGTCAAACTTGGGCTATAAGTGTAGATGTGGTTTTCTAAATACAAAAAAAAATATCAACGAAAAAGCACCTCCTTTCCTTAAATATATCCCAGCCCATAACATAAAAAGCAAACAGCATAATTGCAATTTATTTGAATGGCAGCTATTAAGAACTGTCCTGGTAGTGGGTTAACTCCTCCGATTGGTTTACTATAAAAGGCATAGTCAACAAAGGCACAGCTTAAGCCTTATGAAAACAAAACATTGTGCCAACTTAACCCAAATCACGGGTGTCCTACCGTAAGTTAAAAACAAAACCATTTCAGGATGCATTAGTATGGCATGAAATAAAGCTAAGGCTGGAGCTTGGGCTAGTTGATGCAACATCTTTAAAAGATTAAAGCAGCGCAAACAAAGAGGGACAATAAGCAGAAGGACACATACACAGCGCTGACTCTCAACTGAATTTTTATTCATTGTGACTGCACAATAGATACTTGTTTGGTCAAGACCATAAAAAAGAAGATAAAACAGTCAAGCATCGACACCACAAAACTACTGTATCGGCATGCATTTTACACTAGTGACAAGCAAGATAAACTATTTCTCTGTTAAATAGGGAAATAGATGGGCAGCTAACACGCTCGGCGCCCAATCTAGATATCTCCAACGCCTCGATTATTTCACAGGTTAGTTAGTCGTAATGACGTTTCACGATTTTACGTTGCCGGAAATCTGGATGACAGACACAATCGCGGCGATGAATGCCAGGATGGCCAGATACCGCAGAGGTCACATTATAGGAGTGTTCCCTTAATCTTTCATAGAGGCAGCGGCCAGCCTGGCCTACATAACGCCGCTCATAGGACAAAGGGGTAGAATACACAACCCCTACAGCGTAAGTAACAAAAAAGCAAACCGTTGTGGTGTTGATGCATGACTGTTTTATCTCCTTTTTTATGGTCTTGACCAAACAAGCATTTATTGTGCAGTCACAACGAATAAAAATTCAGTTGAGAGTCAGCGCTGTGTACGTGTCCTTCTGCTTTTCATATCTTGTGTGCGCTGTTTTAACCTTTTAAAGATTAAATAAAGCCCCATACTTCGGTACTGACTACAGTTTTCATTACAAGGAAATACAAATGTTCCTAGTCCCAGTTTAGCAAACCTAAAAGTATCCCAATACTCAACAGTGTACAAATCTACTCTATCTGAGAAAAGTACAAATGCAAAATATTGACAACTTCACGATATCACCCATGCTCCTACATGCACAGTTAATTAACCCTTATTAAAACAGGCACAACTGACTATTTAAAAAAAAAAAAAAATCTTGTTTAGGGGTTTGATAAAAAAAAAAAAAAAATGCGGAAGGTTTTCCTCGCAAGTCAATTAGTTGGATGCATTGTAGCACAACGGTTTTCCTAGAAGGTTTACTGATGATGCAACCAATTATTGCTTTTATTGTTACGTTTACGACATGACTGAGGAATGCGGAAGCGGTCTCTGCGAAAACACACACCCCAAACAAGGAAAAAAAAAAATAAAGGACATATATGCCAAATGATTGTTCAATTCTGTAGAATAGTTATCACTCTCCCCAGAGATTAGATTATAAGTGAACATATGCCAGCAGGCTCTTAGATATGTTTATATACCATAAAGTCCTTAAAAAACGCCCACCCAATATGAAAATATAAATAATGTGTGTGTGAGTGTGTGTGGGGGGGGGGGGGAAGGGGGCCATCAAGTTACGTGAAATGGGAACTCTTCGACTTTGCAGTTTCCTATTTTTTTCCTTGCCACAGTCTTGGGTTTCAAACATGATTAACAATCATCAGCTCGCCTGCACACTCATTGTCGTTTTATTAATTACACTAAATACTGCCAACACGGCAAATTCGCGTTCCACGGTGTGATAGGTTTGCGTTTCACAGTGTGCTGTGAACTCCTGTCACGGGGATGGCAGCAAAACGTGGACGTAGCGCATTTGAACTTCACAGTGCGATATACATGCAGGAACCCGCTACAAACTGGGGCAACACGGGAACCGATATCGCATGCGCAAATCGTGGACATCTGCCATTGACCCTGGCGACTCCGTCGGTGTTATTTTTCGCGGGAAAGGAGCTAAATCTTGAAACTTTACCAAGTAAAATGCACCGTTAAAATACAACTTTGGTGTAAATTTGAGAGCGCCACATGCAGGTTCCAATTTCCTTGGTCCATGTTAGAGCCAGCCTTGGGATTAATGACAGTCTTATGTCTGGTGACTACATTGCGAAGCTGAACTGCATTCTAACAAAAGCCGAATGAGAGTTTGTGTTTGTGTGAAGCGTGCACAGTGTGGCACAGTAGGAGGTAAGGCAGTAGAGCCGGGCACCTGCTAAACACCTACGTTGAATGAATCACCCGATACAACACTGCACCGGCCCAGTCTGTGCCCCCTTCATTGCCTTGCAAAACAAAAGCACAAAAAAGAATAGAAGTATGCATGCACAAAAGCACAAGGCAATGCTTCAAAAGATGTGGCGGCAAGTGCCACTAAATAAAACACTGAACCTAGGAAAGAAAATGAATTTTTCTATCTGGCTAGAACAAGCTCAACCTAAAATAAATGTTTGTTTAAAAAAAAAATTATTCAGGTTACAATAATAATTTCATGATTTGTGGGCGAAACCGGAATTGTATCTCTGTGGAATGATGATGATAGCTTTTGTGCCCAGATGGTGTGCACTCTGAGGTCCAATAAACTCGGAACACACTTTTTTTTTTTTTTTTTTGAGACATGCCTGTATTAACCAAGTAGAAAATCTTTTTTTTCTACTTGGTTTAGTGTTCTTTTTTTTAAGGGTCAGACTGGATGCAAGTGTTGCCTCCAAACAAAATTATACCTGCAAACAATGATTTCATCAATAAATTGAAATACAAATTACCAATTTTTTACAAACACAGGTTAATGGTGCCTCGCACATATGCCAAAGAGGCTAAGGGAATGTGATCGTTTCTACATAATGCTGGTTCTCGCGATGAAACTAAAGATGTCATACCACATCAGTGAATCCCTTATTGGTTGCCAAGTAGGGATCTTTGCCTGGTTTTTCGAAGATCATGAAGTCTCTCCTGCGAAAGTAGTAACATTCCCCAGATGAGCTCGTGGGTCGCTCAACTCCCTCCCGATCAAACCGAGTCCTAGAAACCGATTCAGAACCTTTCTTTCCCACATTGACTAACACTTACTTGTAGATGTCAGCCATTGCATGAATCTCCAAATGGCCACCCCACACCTAAGACAAACAAAAAAGTACAGGAAACAAATACTGAACAAGAAAAGGCACCATACAGTGCCCCAGGTGCTAATTACATGGGTCAGTTCATTCATTTATAAGTAAAATAGAAAATTGTAGAGGCTGAATTATTAGAAGGCGCATATTGTAGGAATGTTACGAGAGGCTGTCGCATGCTACGAAGCCTGCAAACAAGTTGTAGTATTTCAATTTTTTCATTCAAGTAGTTCTCACCACACTAGCCAGATGGCGCCACCGTTACACCATTGCCCGTGTTATCAGGGTTGCGTCCCCGTGGCGCTCAACCCCCACGTTGTTGACCATTAAATAAACAGTTACGATTCAACCACCAACTTTGTCGGACGTCCCTCTCTCTCCGTCCGGGGCTCCCGCGCCCGGCTCGCCGCATTGTCTCTCTTCGGCATGTAAGACCCCTCGTTTTCCGCAGGCCCACGCAAGCCCTGCTCTTCTTTATTTTCATGGGTGTCCGCATTTTCTTTAATACAACATTTTGGCGACGAGTTTTAATTACAACACAAGTCTCAACAAACTAGGAACTAGTTAAAACCAGCAAACCATCACCGTAACAGCCAAGAGGAGGCAAGTGAAATAATGGCAAACATAAATAGAATCTTCATAAATTTTTTTTCTTCTTCCGACGCTTTAAGACATTTGGGCGTACCTGTCAGACAAAGTTCATCTTTTGTCCCAATTTCACTGACCATGCTTGCCTGCTAACAAAGCTAATTGGCAAAAAACTTAACTTTTATAAAAAAAAATATATAAGAAAATGTTACTATTATGTGAAAATGTAAAGACCTAGCAGTTTATGTGACCAATCTTTGGATAGTTCTATCACAGAAAACACCATACTTAAAAGCAGTTGACACCATTTTAAACCCCATGCAACTATTTCAAAGAAAGATTATTGCAGTTCTTGGAAAGTTTATTTTCTTTTTAAAGCTTTATAAATTTGTTTAAAAAAAGCTGTGAAAGCTACACTTGAGCAGTTTGTGCAGGCGAGTTATACGGCCAGGGGGACAGAGTATAGAGGGCAAATCGTAATGATCAGTCGGCTAATTAAGTGAAATTTGTTAAGTTCTTAATTGCTGAAAATGGACATATGGTTCCAATTAGCAACTTGCCAAGCGTAATCCAAAACGACTAAATTAATGATTCTTAGACTGAGCATGTGAAAAGCGTAGTAGTGCATTAAAGGTATCACTTGTGCAAGGCTGGGGCTATGATATAAGACGGAAAAATCCTGCAGGTGTCTTATTGCACCGGTAGCTGTGCTCCAGACAGGAAAATAAGCGCACCACTATGTTTATTATACGCTCAAAGTATTTCTAAAAATTATTGATTTAGTGGTTTTGGATGACACTGAGCAAGTTTCTAATTGGAACCATGTCTATTTTCACCAATTGAAAAGTAATTAACAAATTTTACTTAACTAGCTGATTGATCATTACAATTAGCCCCCTACACTAATTGTTACGATTAGCCTCCTATAAGTGTTGCTCTCACAGCTTTCTTTTTTAGCTATGGAAAGGAGACACCCTGTATACCTCCAAACCGGAAACATTTCCGTCTCGCTATGTTACGACTTTTCTTAAGGTCAAGTGCAAAATCAGATAGGGCCAGGAAGTGCATGTCTTTGTGATGTAATTTTAAACATTAAAACCTTGCCTGCATTGCCTCGAAGACAATTTAGATTTCAAAGCACAATCTTCTTCAGGACACTATTTCCCTTTCTTTGATTTTGTACTTAAGAGTACAAAATCAAAGAAAGGGAAATAGTGTCCCGAAGTAGATGGTGCTATGAAATCAGTACAAAATCAAAGAAAGGGAAACAGTGTCCCGAAGAAGATGGTGCTTTGAAATCCAAATTGTCTTCGAGGCAAAACTTAGCACGCAAGGTTTTAATGTTTAAAATTACATCACAAAGACATGCATGCACCTCCTGGCCCTATCTGGTAGCTTAAACAATCGATGTTCTTTGCAAGCGCCACCTAACAGTGCACCTAACAGTGCCACTCAGTTCAAATCACCACATGATCGACCAATGAATTACCTGGAGATCACCAATACCACCCACCTTCACATCCCTCATGTTGGTCACATACTGATCAAAATCAGTCTCAATGAACTGCGAACAAACCAACATACAAAATATTAGTTACCCTCGAAAATGCATGGACACACTGTAGAGATCAAAATTACCGATTCGTAGACTTTTCTGTTTGCACTGATGAAATCCACGCAGCTAAGGCGCACCTGCTCGTGCTTACTTTGCGTGTGGTAAATCTAGAACATGGAAACATACGAAGAAAATAAAGACACTATTCTATTTCCGTTTACCAACATTCAGCAATGGTGCAGCACCATCGAAAGCAACGGGGTTCATTGATTCCCTTTAAAACTGATATCCACCTTCGGTCGATCGGTTTGTTGGTAAGTCTTAGGTACTGACCAGTAGAAGTAATTTATACAAGTGACCCCCTCCGTTACGTGGCATTGACTAAACGGTTCGGGTAAGCGCTGATTAGATGAAACGGCAGAGCCTCTCTTTCGGATGCCAGGAGGCGGCCTCCAGGCACGTGCTCGCTGCATTTCCTCCATGCTTTGGCAGAGCGTGCACGGTTGAAACTCGCCAGACACCGGAGTGTTACCCGAAGGCAGAAAGCGCGCACCGGGCTGACGACTGGAACACCTCCCTGTCGTTCTTATGCCGTCAGCGACTACACGACTACACTCCCCGGATTGTACGAAGAGTACCACTGCCGAGTGTAGTACTCACGTGTTCCGAGACAGCTCTGAAGAGGCACGAGCCATCACCGGCTATCTGCTTTCTCCAGAAACCCAGTGAAGCCAAATACTCGTCCATTTTTTGGTGCCATTCGTCGAGGACCGGCATTGTCGTTTCAGCTTGAGGTTTGACGGTTGTCGTGTTTACAGCTGAAGCACGGTCGAGATGTCGAAACCGCTATTCAAGACGGCAATCTACGCCGCCGTGTCCATGAGCCAAACTGTGTATTCATCCGCGCCAAAAAGTGGTGTACCCACTGTATTTATCCGCGCCAAAGTTATTGCTATTAATTGAGATTATTATTTTAGAAATTGCCTGAATTCGAGAACGTAAGACAGATCTTTTCGGCTGTCTCTGCGCGGTGGAACCGTAGAACTACTTTTTGTTTACCCACGTTGTCCACGCCCATTTACATTGGCGCCAAAACTGTGGAAAAAAAAAAAAAAAAAGTGGTTTTTTTTTTTGTTTTTTTTTTTAAGATTACAGCTTTTTTATTCTGGGAAAAGTTTCTGGCAAGAACATGGCTCCGTGCTGCGCTGTGCCGCGGGAGGCACTCACTTGATCGAATGACGTTTGAGCCATAGGTTTGAGCGAACGCCCACGCTGCACCGAATGAGCCATGGTCTTTTCGAGGGCTGCACGTTGCACGTGCCTCGTGCATCGACGCACCGTGAGCAACTTTTAAAACATGAAGGGCTTTAGTAAAGACAACACCTTCTAGATAAGAAAGCCAAAGTGATGAATTTTCCTACCGCGTGGAGCGTAGTCCCAAGTTCGAGTTCGACCTCGCTAAGGTTCGAATTTGAAAAGGTTGCAACTTTAAAACCCCGCTGAGGTTCGAATTCGAATAATTCGAAAATGTTCAGGTTTCTGAAAGTTCGAGGTCGAAGATGTCGAATTTTTTTATTGATAGCTAGAAAAATTCAGACATTTCGAATTTATTAAAGATTTAATTCGAAAAATCAAATATTTAGTATCTTTTTCTAGGTACAAGGTTGAAAAGTTCGAAAGTTTAGATTTTAAGTGCCAAGTCTGAGTTTCACAGATGGAAATCAAATTCTGCAGTTTCAAACTACCATAAAATACTGGCAAATGCCCATTCAAAATTTAAAAATAATTGGAAAAAAAAAAAAAAACGAAAAAAAAAAGGGGGATGATCGTGCATATTTTCTCGGATCTTACAAATTTGGGTATGGGCGCTTAGTGTGGAATGGGCGGATACGCGGCATTTTACAACAAGTTTTCATGAAAGCATATAAAAAAATCGCGAAATGTGCTACAAATTTTACTGGAAACATCCATTTCTCTTACACCGTGAATAAATTTACTCCTCCGTTCTCAGTGCTGTGGTACTGACGGTACCACCTGTATTGCTCGTTATTTGTCGTAACTTATGAAACAAGCGCTGAACTGGTTGAACGGTTCATTGAAAGGTCCTGATGCATTCAGGTGAATGTACTTACTACTTATTTGCAAACTACTAGCAATCCGATCAAACGTCGCCTAAATACAATGCTGGCATAAGACAACTGAATATGCAGGACAACGCATTCACATAAAGGCATCCAGGCTTCCCGAAAATTTTTAGTTGCTCTGGGCATTTATTTTCGGCAGGATGACCCGTGGGATGGAGAAAACACTGAGCACAGGCACAGCACCCGACACAATTGGTCAAGGTTGAGGAGAATGCAACCAGACTAAATTAGGGGACCACCCGGCCTAATACAGCCGATCACGTCACGACCAGTTGTTATCGGGCCAACCATATTGCCGCTGCTTAGAACTTTTCTTCTTCGATAAACGTAGATATTTGCCGCTCTAAAATGTAGCCGGTAACAAATGATAATAAAGTAAGCGCCGATTCAGCGTTCGCTGTGGTGCATCAGCGTCGCTCTACGCGCACGCCTTGCCTTGACGCCAAGAAATTAGGAACTTTCATTCAAAAACCACAAATGCTACGAAGGACGCTCCCAGCGAAGCGCCTCAGTTGAATTTCAAGCCTGCAGATTAGGGATCTGTTGGCCTACAGGTTACCTCGGGGCATCTACGGAGTTGTACACGGTGGAAATACTGTGAG
The DNA here is from genome assembly GCF_016920785.2 of Ixodes scapularis. NCBI lineage: Eukaryota > Metazoa > Arthropoda > Arachnida > Ixodida > Ixodidae > Ixodes > Ixodes scapularis. The sequence goes on along the minus strand of NW_024609839.1, from coordinate 76,993,586 downwards.
GAAGTCGAAAGAAAAAAGTGAGAGGTATGAGGCCGAGGCCACCTAAAAGTGATCATTCAGCGCTCTAAAAGAGCACCGTTTGTGGCACAATCTGCTAATGGCAAGACTCGGAGTGCAATTTCAACTCCACTTCACACATTGACATCTTGCGTTATTTATATTTGTTGCCTGGAACTTATGGCAGTGAACTTGGTTCGAACTTTGTAGATTTTTTCTTCAGAAGTTCGAAGTTCGTCGGACTTTTGAACTCTGGAGGTCTGAAAGTTTGAAAATTGTTGAATTGCTTAGCGTAATAAGTTCGAAAATGGCGAATTTAATAGCGTGAAAAACTGGAAGCTCAAAAACAATTGAATTTCTCAGTGCCAAAATGTGGAAGTTCGAAAACCTTTTAATTTTTTATGCATTAGGTTTGTTTCAAAACATTGCAAACCTTTCAAACCCCTTGGTTCGATCTTCGAACCTCAGGTTTGCAAAAAGTTTGCGGCACCTCTAGTGAGAACACAAGTCCCAGCCGAACGCTCACGCCAGTCGTGTCCAATCTCCGGCCAAAGGTGGCCTTCTTTGGTGACACAGGAAAATTCAGCACTTGGGCTTTCTTATCTAGGTGTCAATGAAGACCAGTAGCACTAAAACACTCGCCCTCACGCAATTTTTTTTTTTTTTTATGGATTGGGGGGGGAGGGGGGGGTATATGCTGGTGCTATATTTTTTTTTTTTAGCAAGCTAAAAACAATTGACAAAAAGAAAGGGCTGTTGTCGAACTTACTTTACATGTTGAATATTTAAAGCTCCACGTCCATAACTGTTGCCCCTGAAAAGTTTCCATGCACTTGGTGCTCCAACTCGGTGGAAATAGCCGATTTAAAGCACAAGTAAGAAAAGGCTTTGCACAAAATTTCCAGTACTGCCACCTCCGCTTGCCTTTGATCCAGTGTGTGAAAAGAGAATTCATATATTTAATCTTGTTTGTTATTACTGCAGTGTACATTTTAGTAGAATTCATTAGATCCAGAGAAGAAGCCACTGAATGCAAGAATTAGTTGCCACCAAAATATAGACATCATATTCTTGTTTGTATCCTTTTAATATCGTCGCTTATTCCATTGCGATACACTGACTAGGTAAGAAAAAGGTTTAGGAACACGCACAATGGTTTGGAGACTGGATTACTAGGTAGGAAACTGATAAATGCACAAACACAATTAAAAGCATCATGTACAACTCTTTCTCGTTACTGCGAACCTTGTGTGGTTCTCAAAAAAGCACTCACAATTCTTATGAGACACAGAAGTGCACACAGCAATCATGCATGGAAGTAGACACAATTCAATGATACCATTCACAAGTTGTCAGCACGTGCGGCCACACTTGACCACCGTTAGGACTGCAGCATATCAAAGCGTTCCGTCACTTGTCCACAGATTTTCACAGTCTCCCCAGATAATTGCTAAATCGCACACTCAGGGAGCACACTCAGGGAGCACATTGATACAACCTGCAGCATCTTGATCCTTAAAGGGAAGCTGAAGAGATCCTTGAATTCGAACAAACAATAAAAGTTGTAATGTAGACACCTTAATAATTACAGATCTTAAGTTTTCTTTCGATCTTATTAGTAGAAGCGCCGTAATAGCCAATAAAAATTTCGACGTAGACCCGCCCATTGCAACACGGTGAAGATAGGAAAGCGCGAGAAAGAGAAAAACTAGCAAAAGTGACCTAATCAGCGCGGACAAAGGACCCTTGCTCGCCACAAAACTGGTTCGGGGATGCCGACTATATCGTCACGACGCCCTGGACAGATAACAGGCGCCACAGGGGATCGCCGCACGCTCGGCGGCAATCGCTGTGCATATTTTTCAAAATAAATGCGGGTTACGTTTACTTCTGCCCAAGATAAGTGCAATAACTGAATTCACGGGAGAAAAAGCTATAGACATTAGCTCCAAAATCGGATTTCTTGAAAAATGCTTCAGCTTCCCTTTAAGCCAAACAACTTGGCACATTTTGAAAGCTCAGTAATATATCGTCACTTAAATTTGTCACCGCACCCATCCCATTTATTCGACACGGGTGGATAATCTAGTCAAACCACGATGCTGCACGTTACGGACGGTAAAAAGTCCTCCTTCACGACCGGTTGTTACACTACTTTGATCTCAACCTCGTGTGTTCAATCAGATGGCTATGAAAATTGCTTTATTCATTTCAAGCACTCCTTCCTGCCTTGAGGGGAATGCTTCGATAAAAGAAGTCTAAAAATCCACGCCGCAGTTTAAACAAAGCGAAAGGCAACTGAGTGCCATTTTCGAGGCATCCCATAGTGGCTGACAACTGAAGAAATAAAGGGTGTGGCAAGCCTTGGGCATTTCATTATCGCTCCGCGACCAATGGAATCGCAGCGTTAGCCGATAAGAAGGCCGAACAACGAATCGCGAAGCAAGAAGAGAGAGCATAATGAGCCTGCGTTTCCAAAGCTGTCAGCAACCACAGATGGTTCCATTACACAATTTCACAATAGGTATTGAAATTCATCCCTTTGGAATCCTCCAACAAACGAAAAAAAAGACATCCGCAAAACACTGTGAACAAAGTATGACGTTGTGCTCGTTGCTGACCGCATATAAAAAGATCAAAGCAGAAAACTGTGAACAGAAGCAACATTCACGAGCGTTTGTTCCTAGAGGTGTTCCTGTATCAAAAACCGAGACATATATTAAACATACACAATCACAACGAATGCACATATTGCTACGTAAATTGAACGTGCTCGGGGTGTTCGCACGCTGTCGAGAGGCTGCGGTGTGGGCTACGTAACCTCGCGATGTGGGCTACATAACTTGTCGCCCGAAAACGGCAAGGTGGGCAGCCCCAAACGAACGCAGCGGAAGATCGCCGTCGACGCGCGTCCCGTGGAAAAGTGCGCAGCCGTCGCGGTTGGCGGACATATTCCGCACAATTTTTCAACCTCCGTAACCCTGTCTGCGCACCGGACCGCTTAAACCAGCGGTGCCACGCACGGTTTTACCGATAAAGTGAGGTCCAGTTGAACGTTGCGGCACATAAATACCAAAAATTCACATTTGTAGTCAGTCAAAAACAAAGCAAAACAACAAAAAGCAACACGGTCCCAACGAAACAATGCCCGAATATCTGACGTGATAATATTAACGTCGATCGTACAGCCTCGCTTTCAACGACGCTGCGACGGATAGATCCTCTTAGCGCTTACTGCAAACTCGTTGGCAATTGACGAGGTAACAAAAAAAGGGAATGTAAAAATACTAGACGAAGGAGTTGAGGTAAAAAGGATAAATAGCGCAAATAGACAAGCAAGCTCTGGCACATAATTCGAAGGACTAACAACACTGGCAATAATCTCAAAAGCAAAGTAGGCCGACGACGCAAAACAAGACAAATGCCCTTCAACGATTCACTTTTAAAGAAGCATGAAAACTGCGTTAAACCCATTCTGAAAACCCACCAGGCAGCTTTCAAGGTCCGCACCTTGCTTGCAGCGAATCTCGTAGTTCGGACGAGTCATCCCAAGCTACTGCCACTGAATGACACTATATTTATGATCTTCAGGTAGGTGGGGACATCATTGCTAGATGGCAGTGAACTTTGGAAAGGGCAGTTTGAGACACAAAGGATCGGATCGAATGAGGCATACACACGTGCGAGAACACCACCACATGTGCCGGCGACAATACTCCTCGGCGCTTTGAGAAGCCGAGAATCCAGACAGTCTTGGAGGATTCTCATTAAACAAAAACGAGGAATGAAGCTTCGAAAGGAAAAACAAAGAAGCGCACTAGACTGCGATAACGTGATTGCCGAACAAAATGAGAGTGGAAGAGAAAGGAAGGGTGCAATTTCAAAATCGATACATAACAAAAATATATTATATAAAAAGAGCAAAGAATTCATAACCCTGCTAAACTATAGTCCGTTGCAACCTAAGAACGAAGGGCGAGGGTAAGACGGGCCGGGGAGGAGGAAGCGGACGAAACGCTGGAGAAGAGAGGGGGAACCTCCTTCTCTCTTTAGCGTTCCGTCTGCTTCCTCCTCCCTGGCCCGCCTTACCCTCGCCCTTCGTTCTCGCCCTTCGTTCTTAGGTTGCAACGGACTATAGTTTTGTTTTCTTGTTCTGCTCCACCATATGAACTTCAGTGTTAGGAGGTGAGCTACCCAAGAAAGCCCCATCCAGCTCGCAAAAAAAGCGCAGATTCTTTGGAGACCATTCCTATTCCCTTGAAAGAGACAATGAGCACAACCGGCCGTGCAGAACAATCTGCTCTCCAAATCAACACTAGCCTACTCTAATTTTCCAGCGGGGTGCGGCAAAATGTCGTTCCCAAGCTTTCCAGCAGTGCTACATCAGCATCGCCTTTGCCTACCAGACCCTAGCAATGTCTGCAAATGTCGTCGAGAACACCCTTCCCTTAGAAAACACGGCTGCAACAATGGTCATCACCTCTACAGTGCCAGCACAATGTGTGCATCGTTAGAACATGCTATCTCTTATGTTTACTACTTTGTGGCCTTTGGCATCAAAAAGAAGAAAGAAAAAAAATAATAAAGATAGATCGACAACCGACGTGTTGTAGTAGGTGTCGATACACAGTTCTGTTCTGCTACGGCTTCACACTGGCTTCACCGCTCGTACGTTCGCTTCACTTCGTCAGATACGTCGCTCAATCTCTAAGCGCAGAGAAACTGAGGGAAAGGACAAGACGAGAGGTCACAGGGACGCCAGAAGGACGAGCTCCGATTCTAATCATTAGTGGGTGGACCTAACGCCCCTAGTTGCCTCTGTATCCACTGCACTCGTCAAACGCGTTCGAGCGTGGAACGCTGGCATTCAGCGTTTGGCTCTCGCATTCGAATGCGTTTGACAAGTGCAGTGAAGACAAAGGCCGCTAGCTTTAGGTCTACCCACTAAACATTTAAACCAGGGCCTCTCGCCTCTTCCACTACCTGAACTTCTCGGCGCACAGTATAGGCACCAAAAAGGTGAGAATGGCAGAGAGGAGCTTAGAATGTTCCGTCTCCAGCGCAAAATTCCTACCTTCGACGACGCTTCCGTTTCGTGGCCCTCGAGCGCACGCGCGCAGCCAAAGCACGACGGAAGGCGTGCTTTGGTCGAAGGACGGGCATTCGAAACATACACCTTGCCCTTCTCATTCCGTAAGTGACTAAGGTTTGACTCACTTTATCCGCGAGCGAAGCTGTAGCTAGAGGCGCGAGCATACTGCCCGGAATGGCGCTTGCACCACACAAGCACCCGCGCTTCCCAATGACGCCGAAAGCCCAGAGCCCTTTCTCACGGCTTCCGTTACGCCTGCGCTTAACACGAAACAGAGCGTAGCTTCCGTGCCAAAACCTTGCGGTCGATCGAAAACACAAGAAAACAACCCCCCCTTTCCGAACAGAGAGAAAAAGACGGAGGAACAAAGAAAGCGTCACATCACGCGCGGCAAGCACAACCAGCGTCGCACCATTCCCGCCAGCCCCCGCCCCAGGGCGCCCCAACGTTGAGCTGCGGAGCGCTTCGTGGCGTTCCAGTGGGTGGTCCGGGGCGGTCCCGGGGCGGAGGCCAGCCCGGGGTGCAGTCACTTCTTCTTGCTCTTGCCCAGGGTGAGGGTGTGCGAGTGGGTCTGCATCTGCTGCACCATGGCCTTCTTCTCGGCCAGGCGCCTCATGTCGTCCTCCAGGCGCTTGCGGTCCTCCTCCAGCTTCCGTTTCTCCTCCGCGTGCTGTTTCTTCAGCGCGTCGAATTTGGCGTGGAGCTGCGGTGAGGCGTCCAAAATTTAGCACTGAGAGTTCTGCGCCGGCTCCTGGAGCTACCAGATGTCCTGAGGCTACCGAATATGCCCACCTAGCCGAGTGTTTGGCGCGTGCGTGACGCCGTTGTAACTTAACTCTGCGGGAGGCGAGCGGTGCGAGAGACAGTTCGCGCCGTCTAGCCCTCTGCACGCAGGGAGTTGCAGCGAGGTTGCCGCACGGGTGGAAAGAGTAAAGTACCCTCTATGTATTGTGGTAGCATAATGAAACTGGCTGGGAAAATTGGTCTATTGGGCAGAGCTTCCACTCCCTGTCACAAGATAGCTCCGACATTACCATTGCTAGCCACACGACTTAAATCTGGTTTATACATTTGCATGCAACCCAGTGTGTCGCGCAAGCTCGTTGCCCCGTACGACAAGACGAGAGAATACACTGGCGACATCTGTCGAGTAGCTCGGAAACCCCAATCAATCTGCGCACACATTTTCCGTTTCTCTGCAGACCATTCTTTCACCTGAGCTTGACATAATTCTCGATAATGTTACGGGCGATCATTTCTCATAAGGGCTGAGTAAATTTGACTTTGCAAGTAGTGCAAAGCCTTTGATCTAGATGCAGATTTGAAGTCTACCGGAGACGACGCCACAATGTTTTCTCATCATAGGCGGTCACAAGCGGTCACACTCTGATGGAAATGGATGCAACAGCCTTTAGGTGGAGAAAGCTGTTGCCCGATTTGAAGAGCCTAGCCGTATTCATTAATCCAAACATACCTATATATTTTGGCTGTTCCAGCCGAACCAACTCGAGTAAAAATGGCTGCGGGCAGTCACTTGGCAAGCTCTATTTAAGTCCGCAGCAGAGGCACCGGAATACGATCCTGCCGGAAACATTTCCGTAACTCTAGATACTTTGATATAAAGCAGGGTCAAAAGTTTCACCTGGAATGCTCGAGGGGAGAAAGACAAAAAGCAGTGACAAAGGACCAACCTCCTTTTCAGCCTCCTTGAGCTCCGCCTCCTTGTCCTTGACTCGAACCACAAACATCTGCCGCATCTCGTCCTCCTTGCGCTGCAACTCCTGCAACGCGGAACACAAACCCCTCTGTGCAAAGTGAGAGGGAGCACCGAGAAAAAGACAGAAAGAAAGAATAAAGCGGATGAAAAGAAGAGATAGGAAAGTAGACGAATGAAGCTGGATGACGAGAGAAAAGGGGAGGCAAAACGAAAAAGAAACGAGTCCATCTCTAGCACGCGCTCGCTGCCTTCTGCCGGTCTGCTGCACGTGCAACAAAGTGTCATCGAAGACGGAGAGCTCGCAATGGAGAAAGGTCTGCTGGGTTCTTCACCCGAACAGACTATAGCCATTAAGGGGAGACGTGGGTCGAAAAGTCGCAATTTTCTGAAAAAATTTCACTTTTTCTTTTTTGTTGCATTGCCGACCTTGGACTATAACCTTTCATTTCTGAAAATATCAAGCTGAAAATCGCACAAGAAAATATCTAAAAATGCGTCCAAGTGAGCAGTGGTGACGTGAGAACCGGGCAAAAGTCGCGAAAATTTGTGTGGTTTGCGTCCTTCTGCCGCGAAAGTAACGCGCCACCCGCCATTTCGCATGCGGCGGCAGCCGTCTCCTCCGCTCAATAGTAAAATATGGCTGCTGTGCCCAAAAACCAAGTTCGCCTCCAGGAAATACTGTGGAGACGGCCACAGCGATTGCTGTACTTTGGTACAACAAAGGCCATACAGGCTTTGAAAGAGTGCTGGAAGAGATTGGAGTACTTCCTTCTGAAGATTTGGTCATGCATGGTGACCATTGCGATCAAACGCGCATCAAGAAAATGAACACCTAGCAAACAGTGGAAGCCAGGGCACATTTACGCAGCACAGTGAAGAGGGCCCAGAGTGAGGAAACAACCCGCAAGAGCCAGGAGGGACAAAGTTATTGTGCTGGAGGGTTTTAGAAACTTGTCAGTGCATTTTGCCATTGTGGCCAGATTTTATGCAAATGATTGCATTTTGCATTTCAATGAATAGAAACTTCACAAACTTTCAAACCTGTTTTTCTCATTTTCACGTTTTTTGAAACTTTCACGTTTTCCGGGCAGCCTTTTGTGAACTTATAGTTAACCTATAGTAACGAAATTTGGTACAGATGTTCTTCAAGACATGTAGAGGGCTGATATCTAATTGAAACTGAATTTTCTATCAGCATTAGTTATGAAACTTCTTATTTATTGTTTCAAGGTAGACTGAAAATAATTAGGTACAGAGCACAAACTTTTTTTGCATAGTTCTAGTATTTTTGTGCAAAGTGTGGCTAGATATCAGCACTCTGCAATCTCTGAAGAGTCAAATAAGATACAGCATGATACTTTTCTTGTAAATTTAGTTTATCAAAAACTTCCCGGAAAAAGTGCTATTTTTTTGCATTGTGTATTTCATAACTCGATAACTATAGTAGCTAGGTGAAAACTCAATACATATTTGAAATCTGCATGAAAAACTATACCAAGGGCTGAATTTTTATGTCTCTAGTTAAAGAATTAAAAAAAAAGTTGTTTCGGGGAGCGTATCCCCTTAACATTAGTCTGATCCAGTACAGCCATACAAACAGACGGAGAGAACAACGGTGAAGGCTCGCTCACATAGCAGCACTTTGCTACCCTGGGGGTTTCTGCCGACCCTTTCGTGGGCAGTGAGATATACCGTATTTACTCGCACAATGAACGCACTCGCGTAATGAACGCACTCCCAAGTCGGCTCTCAAAATTTCGACTTTTTTTTTTTTCACTCGCGTAATAAACGCACCCCCAACTCGGAGGTCAAAATTTTGACCGCCTCCCCCCACGCGCGCGAAATGAACGCACTTTTCTATCCTGGTGCAGCGAGGTCGCGAATGCATGGGCAGCGTAGGTGAACACAACGCCTTGCAAAAGGCGTTAAAAAAATTCGCAAAGATCCAATGGAAGCAAGAAAAAAAACACATGGAGAGTTGCTTTTTTTTTGCACAGCGCAGGTCTGGACTTTGGGTTCGCGCGCCACCGCGCGCAAGGAGGTAAGAAAGAGAAGGGGAAAAGCGCTCTAAGCGAGCAAAACAGCTTGCAAAAGGCGGCAAAAAAAAAAAAAAAAAAAAAAATTCACGGAACTGAGAAACAAACAAAAGAAAAAGAGGAGCTTTTTTTTTTTTTTTTTTTCTCTTTTTGCACAGCGCAGTTTGGTTACGGGGGGGTTCGTGCGTCGCGCGCCGCCCGCAAGGAGATAAGAAAGATAAGCGGAGAGCCCTCGCCTAAGCAAACAAAACAGCTTGCGAAAGGCGGCGAAAAAAAAAATACCCAAGGAACTAAGAAAAAAAAACAGGAGTTTTTTTTTTTTCTTTTTTCACAGCTTAGTTTGGTTACGGGGTCGGGCGCCGCGCGCAAAGAGATAAGAAGTTACTTCGATTTTTCAGGATAAAAGCTCGGTTCGTTATGCGAGTAAATACGGACTACGGACGCAAAAATTTTACTTCGCGTAATGAACGCCCCCCTCAACTTTGCATCGATTTTTCGGAAAAAAAAGTGCGTTCATTCTGCGAGTAAATACGGTATATACTTTCCACCCACACTTGATCTGTACTGGGATCGAGGGAAGGCGAATTCCCACCATTGTACTGTGCTGCCATCTAGCGGAACAAATGTCAAAAAAGAAAAATATACCAGAGCCATCTGGCAGTGCAAAAACAAAGCTCTACTTTTTCGAAAAATTTCTGCGTACAGCGTTTCCAGGCTTTTGTACTTGTGAGGCTGGCTTCTGGTATCTGCTGATGACCGGAGGTTTACAAGGCATGTAACCTTTGAACTTACTAATGAGGCGCTCTGAGCAATGGAATGAATCTGAATAGTTTGAAAGCACATGTGCCACAATCAGTGATGTACAGAGGTTTTTTTTTTTTTTTTTTTGTTTTTTTGTGGAAGTGGGGGGAGACAGGGTCTTGGGAAGTTTATGACTTTGGGTGCGAAGGGGGAGAGGGAGGAGTCAAAATGCATGTCTCCCCTGGATACGCCACTGGCCGCAAGCAACTTGCTCGGTATTTGTCGAACTGGAGAGTATAGTCGCCGTGGCCTAGGAGCAACTTCCTTCCACTCGGCTTTCGGAGCTTCAATTCTTGAAAGAATAAAATATTTTTGTTTCTAGACTGCTTAGAGAAAGAAGAGAGTACATTGAGTTGCAGAAATAAAATAAATTGTTTGACTATTTTTTGAGCAGGCCATGGGAAGCATATTTCCCACCCTGGTATCTTTTTTGTACTTTGCAGAAAAATTCTGAACTCGGCACAGAGCTCTTAACCCGTGAAAAAGTTAAGATAAGACTGCGAGTAACCACAGCAACCAAGTGACACGACACCAGGCAAGCGTTACAACTCGCAGCTGTACCTCGATAAGTACTTCGGTTCTACCGCACGAATGAAGGTTAACCTAGGGCATCGAGAAGGCACTCCATAGAATCCCGTGTGCGTAAAAATTGGCAAAATAGTGAAAGCGTAACAGGAAGAAAAGGGAGAAAAGAGATAGAGAGAAAGACAGAGAGAGAGAGGGTAGGAACTCACAGCAAGGTGCTCCTGGCGCTTCTGCTCGTAAGTCTCCTGGAAGGAGACGGGCTTGTTGTCCGTGCCCAGGTCCGAGAAGCCCATCTGCTCGAGCCGCATCCGCCGGTACAGCTCGTAGTGGCGGCTGTGCGTCTGTTCACGCAGGTCCTCCATGTTGGTGCGCACCAGCATCTCGCGCAGCTTCACGAAGTCGCAGTGGTTTTCGTTCTCCACTGCAGCAGCGAGCGAAATCCTTTCAACGCCTCGCACGGAGGGCCGTGAGGGCAGCTATGAGCAGGTGCCTCGACGTCGGAGGCTAAGCACAAACTTCTGCGTTGTCAAGTAAGCCGACTTTCGAACGTTTCACCCAGCTTCCAAAACATTACAAAAACAACGCTAAACCATAAAAATATTTTTGGACCCTTGCCGTGACCTAGAAATGGACTGCGGCAGCAGCCGTGGCTGCTCCACAGAATGCTGCCCATCGACTACATGTAACTGCACTGCATACGAGTATTTTGCTGCTAAACATAGCAAGGAAACGTGGTGGAACATAGTATTTACCCACTAAAGCTCGAGGGAAAATTTCTCAACTAGATGTCATTGTGTCACATGACCCGGTAACGTTACACCACAATCTTGTGTGACACTGCGGCATTACGTGCCACAACGACCCTACACGAAACTTATCCGCAAGCCCTGGGATTGCCGCAAAACCTCGACAATGACGGCTGCTGCTGTACGGGCGATCAAAGACTGGGACGAACATACCTTGGACGGTGCCCCAGGGATACTGCCGAGCCCTGACCATCTTGTTGCCGACACGCACGAAGTCCGTGCTTCCGACCACGGCGAGAGGAATGTGGGCCTGCAAACCGTGGCGTCGACGTACGCTCAGAGTTTTGCACATTCCCTTTTCCTTATTTCTGTGTACATAATACTTGGGTTGCCTTAGTCTGGTCGAGCCATGTTCATAGACACCGCACATGATATAATGCTAGACTTGGTTAGGGTGTTAGGCTCAGGTTAAGACTAAGGACGGTTCACACATATGCGACGAGTGCGACCAAGTGCGTTGCGCCCGCTTGCAATGAGAGAACGTATTGGAAGAGATCTGGTCTGCGTTACGACTGTGGCCCAAATACGACTGTGGCCTTGTCGTGACCCGAAATTACAGGGACTTGCTGTCCTGAACAAAACATGCAGTGATGAATGTTAATACCCATTCATCTCTTCAAGTAACTGGAGAAGCCTTTCCTCAGGAACACTCACCCTGTACTCTTACCAAGCTCATTCGTAAAATAATGTTTCTTTTTGTTTTCTTTGCCATTGTAACACTGAAATTCAGAGTTTTTTTAAATAAATCCGAATTCACAATCATTTTACCGGTGACTGTCTTGCAGTTTTTATAGGATTTATCTGAAAACACGAAACCAAGTTATGACACAATCTGAATTATTTCAGGCCCACAGTGAAAGAATGATGGATAAAAAAATATAACTTGGAAAACACGAAAAAATAACACGTGTAGGGACGAAGACTGACAGTACAGTTCTTTCAATTGGCAACCAACATTTTCCAAGATTTTTCTTTCTTTCTCCGAGGGATTTCAGGAACCAGGGAAGAAAATGGCCGACACTCCGAAGGTGCCATCATTAAATGACGGTCGCCAGTTGAAAGAACTGTACTGTCTTCGTCCCTACACGGTTTATTCTTTTGCGCTTTTCAAATTGCCTTTACCCAACCCGCTCCACATTCATTTTCATACGAAAATATACAGATTGGGAATGTTCCAGGGTTACTCGACGGACGGCGCCATTGCACCAGTGGTTTCTCGTCGCAAGCAATTACGAGCAGGCACAGTGCACTGGGTGACGCTCAAAAGCAAAAGCAACTGTGCAAACCAGTCATCAGAGTTGCTGGAGCAGTGCACGAGATAAGGTCCTCCCATGCCGCGTGCATGTCGCACACTCACGTTCATGCTTTGGTTGATTTCCGCAGAGGTCTCGTCGTCCGTCGGAAGCTGGTAGATCTGCACCCCGTTGCTCACCAGTTCGCTCATGATCTGCGAGAATCGGAGTCACACAAGTGTGAGCGAGCGTCGCACGAAACGAGCGGGGCTCCACGCTTCTTTAGTTTTGACAGCCACTAAATGCTTCTTACAGAATTCGAAAAAGGGGACATGGTGTTGTCAAGCCTTCATTAATTCTTGTAGACAATTTTTTACTTCTCACGCTTATCCCCAAAACTTAATGTTGCCAAAAAGTGACGCATCATTTGCAATTCGGTAATGGCTCAATCACCAGACCAGTCAGTCAGTCACCCCACCCCCAATGCTAAGACTTTACTGAGCCAACAGCTCAGTAACTGCATGGCACCATTTAAGCTTTAGTGGCAATACACACAATTTACTTTCGGGTGAAGTCCTTCTTTGTCTTGTTAACATTTATTTAAATTCTTGAAAACACTGCGAGGCAACTGGTAGCAATTCTGAAAATAAGAACTAGTCCCATTCTTTAAAATTAATTTTTATCCATCAATCAATTTTTATTTGTCACAGATCTCACACGTAAACAAATACAAGCCCTAAATAACCCTAAGTAGCTTCTGTGCAGGGTCGCGACAGAGCTTCGTCAGAGTTAGATGACTTCAAGATACACTTACTTATTGTATCTCAGATTTTCCTCAAGACAAAACACCATGCCATACATATGCCATTTCCCTTTTTTCTATGTAATTGAGGGTCCAAACAAATTTAAGAAAACAACACTGAGATAGGAAAACGCTCAATGGAGAGAGGTTGTTGAGTTTGGCTACTGACGGCTACAAGAAGCGAGAAAAAGTTCCCCGGTACCACCTATTCAAAAGCGACTCAACCATTGAGGTCATTTATTTATTATATTTATAAGTACATACTGCTAACCTCCTTTTGACGGTTATGGCAGAAGGGGCTAATACATTTCCCTGCACAAGAAGTGAATGATCACGAGTCATCAATGGAGGCCCCCACCTTTATCTTGAACCTCTGGAGCTCTGTCTTGGAGATGGTGTCTGCCTTGGCAATGATGGGAATGATGTTGACCTTGCTGTCCAGTTTTTTCATGCACACCAGGTCGATGGACTTCAACCTGCGACACACATCAGCAGTGTTGCCAACTCAATAAAAAAAAAAGACTGCAAAAGGAAATTTGAAAATTAACTTTTGAACACTATAACTGAACACTTTACACCACTATAGTGGTTTCGATGATAGTCCTTCAATACTGAAAGAAAAAGAGTGATGGCTTGTTTGCACCAACAGTGTCACAGAGTGTTCATCTTCATAGTTCTGATCTCTTGCGCGCCATATTTGGTGGCAGATCAAAGTTTCAGTGAACAAACTCGCAAAGTTTTGCAGTGAGTTATATTCTCCAGCAGAAGTATCTAACTCGTCTGATTTTGCTAGGAACTTCCAGTAACCAGCCTGAAAGTTTAGAATCCTATAGTCCCCATTTGTCCTGGATTGTTGCACATAATTCACTGGGCCCATCTCACCAGTGCACACATCAGTTCAAAGCACATATCAATGCTTGCCTCAGTAATATCGCAATTATGTCGCAGGCACAGCAAGCACTGCAAAAGCTGCTAAAAATCTTGCCAGCCGCAGAACAGCAATTTCTCTGCTAGACAACAAAGAAAGCCAAGAAATTTATTAGGGAGACCGCTAAATTGGCAACACTGCGCAGCAGTCAGTCTCGACGTTGGGCTGCTCCACGCCGCACCTCGTTCCTGCATGCAGTTAAAACGCACCGGACACCTTCCTTTGGATGACTCCAGTCGGGCTCCTTTGTCGTCAAACGAGAATGAAGTTTTGTTTACACATACTACTAAACTTTTGAAGAAAAAAAATAAATTTGCGAGGCTTATACATTTTTTTTTTTCTCCTTGGCTTCCTGTCTTATCTTAAACTAGAATGCCTTGCACTTCAACAAAACAAAGGAATATCTCTCGACGGCGGATGATTCGCTTATTTGAGATTGCTGGAGTTCGTACACTCAAAAACTAAAAGTGGCAAAAAAAAAAAGCAACAGGGCATTTATTAGTATTGTTTTGGAAGAATATACATCGTGTCACTGCACGGTCCCTTGATGCCAGCATTCATTTCATAGTCCCATTTTGCAAGAGTATGTATCCAGGGCATGGACAGACAGGCTGTCCATTCCCTGGATAGGCTGATCTGTGCCATCGCAAACGTTCACAAAGACACTCATACTAAACCCCTCTTCCATAACACCAACCTTTTTCCGGCTCCTATCTACCTAAAATTATTTTTGAGCACTACAATATATAACCAAAAATAAAGTTAAAGGGACACTGAATCGAAACCTAAAATATACCTCTCACGCTCAGAAATAAGACAAACGCGATCAACTCTATCTGCTAAAGACGATTGCACGCTTGTGTTTTGAACGGATGGCTATATTTTACGTTTCAGAGGACCGATTCCAGCAAGCGCTCGAAGATTGGTCATTGGAGAGCGCGATGTATCCAGGGAGACGTGACGTGACGTCAACTGGTCCAGAACGGTCAAGGCTGCTCGGGGGCTGGCGTGGCCACGCGTTCCGCCCCTTGGCGTCGGCCATTGCAACCTGGCCATTTTATTGCCCCCTCCCACTTTTTGCAGGTGCTGAGCAGGCCAAGAGAGAAGGGAAATCCGGTTCGACAGGGCCCACGCGCACGCAGCTTGCCACCGTACTTCCGTGGAGAGGCGCCACTTCTGAGTCTAGAGTGATGTAACAATGGTAGGCTTATTCCTTTTAGATGAAGTTTTGGTGTCTTTTCGAGCAAACAATTGATGTCTCCGTAATGTGGCCAGAGCGTAATTGACATTTGGACAATAAAATGGGCACTAGAATTTTGCTGCAGCATTCCTTTAACATGCTCCAACTAACTGACACTAATGCCTACAACTTGTAGCATGCCTCTCTGTGGACTGTTCCTCAAAGTCGAACAAACTGACATTCAAACATTAAAACGCCGTCTACCGTCACTGCTTAACAACTACATACGAAATGACATTCCCGTAGAACACACGCCTCTCATTTCAGTAAGGAGTGTTTTCACAACATCGTATTAATAACTATGAATGTTGCTTCGGCATTTTTCTTCTTCATAATTCTATTTTTTTGAGACACAAGTCCGTTATCTCTTCACCGTTGCTGTCTGTGTCGCGTCAACAACCGTTGGCATTTTGTCTGCCTCTCCGCTCCTGTACTAGTAGAGGTGTAAATAAAATGATTGATTGATTGGATTTGAAAGTCTATGCCTTAGAGCAGTGGTACGAGAAGATTTACAAAAAATGCACCTTTTGCAAGGCATGCAACGCCGTCTGCAGCATCGAAAGGAATGGCAAGATCTACAAGTTGTAGCAGACGACGGAGGCGACCTTCGCGGGAATGGCGAGCGGACAAAGGCAGTCGAGCAACTGCGCTAACCTCTCGCTCTCTTCAGTGTCACGCGTGGGAGAGGGGGAGCATAGAGGACTTAGCAGGTGGTGTTTTGAGGTTTTTGCAAAAGGTCCATTGATTACAGACTTTAGTTGAGCTGGTCGGTACATATTAGTGATGGGTACGCTTGAACTCGCAGAAACAGAAATCGAAAGGATGTCAAAAAGGCAAGACAAAACTGCCGTTTTGTCTTGTCCCGTCCTTTTTACATCTGTTTCAGCAAGTTCAAGTTGACCCATACCTAAAAGGTCCATTGTTTTAACTCTGAAGACGGCGGTTATTGCTCACCCGTGGCCAGTTGGGCAGATGAAGTAGAGGCAGGCATGGATTCGGGTGTCGTGGTAAGTGGCCAGGCACCTCCGAATCTTGAGCTCTTCCTGGAGGTAGTTCTCGAACTGGGAGTTGATGTAGTCCACTATCGCCTTGAAGCTGGGACAAGACGACAGCGCACGTCAACACAATCAACCGCGAAAAGAAACTCGCTGCAAGGCAGGTTCAGTAGATTCCCACTTATTAAAACTCCAGGAAGCCATGAATTTCAATTGACTTATCGGAAGTTTGAATTATCAGAAATTAATCCAAATATGATGCAAGATAAAATTATGATTTGCCATATGAATGGCTACATATACAAGGCAGACATTTGATTATTTCCTCTACATAGGCCTACAGATCATAAGCAGGTACGCAACCCATGGCATTTGTGAAATATATGACAAGTTCCTTTATCCCACAAAAATGTTTATTGCGGGCTATTTAGGGAGCATATGACAACTCATAACGAAATTAAGTTAGTTCATCGAGTCAAGAAGTTGTCAATGTGGACTATTAAGTAAGGGACACATGAGCGATGAAAATGGGCACAGCGCGGTAGTTTTCATAGAAACTTCTGCACACGTTGTGACGAGGACGTGCGCCATGCCGCCACGTCACAGCGTCCGAGAAAGCTGCGAGAGAAATTTTTGCGTGGTGCCCGTTTTAACGTGATAGCGTTTAGGAGCTCGTGTTGCAGAAAATACCGCGCCGGTGCCAGTGTCAGCGTGACTGAAAAATTCCTTAATGCAACGCGCCCAGCCACGTGGGTAACACATGGCTGCGCGCATTGCATCATGGGAATTACCCGCTCAATTTGGCAAAAAAAAAAAACTTTCCTGGCAAAATTTAGCAGAAAATTTCCCCGCCAAGTCCAGTGGAAAATCTTCCCCCAAATTTAGCGGAACATTTTCTTGCCAAACCTGGCGGAAAATTTTCTCGCCAAATTTAGCGGATCGATAGGATCATGACGTCACAGTCATGTGTGATGTCACGTGAAACGTGACGCTACTGATTAGACCACGCACAGACTTGCAGGGCTTGGCTTGGCTTGGATAATGCTATCATGTTATCGCGTTCCGCTCTTAAAGGGGTACTCCTGCAACTCTGTTTAGCACCCCAACTAGCTATATTTTCAAAATTGCTGGCGTTTACTCTTACCGGTATGCGATTTAGTATCGCAAAATTTAAAATAGTTACTGTGAAATCGGCACATGAAAATGATGCCAAAACCAAGATTCAAATGTACCTGCACTTTTCAATGCTGCGATGTCACGGTAAGGCAGTCCTGCGGGTCAAGTGGGCAGTCTAAAAATTAACTACACCGAGCCTTTGTTTCGTGCTGCTGCGCAAGAGCTGGAGCGAGCTTCCAAAGCATTCATTTGACATTGTGAAACTGCTTATAATCAGTTGGGAACAAAGTCTACAGCCCAAAGCGTGAACCCCTGCCTTCCCCTGACCTCACTTTTTCATTGTTGCCAGTAGAGTTTTCCACATTGAAAGACACGGTGTGGACCAAAATTGTAAATTCAATAACTTTGCAAAAAATGTGGCCAAATATTTGGGTTACTATTTCGGCGATGTTTGTTGGTGTGCTTAGCAAATTCTCAGGCAAATCGCGGACTATGAAGCATTCCTCAAGTTTTCATAGTTCAAGTGTGCCTGCTTGAACCTCGTTGAGTGTGTTTCTTTCCGAGCACCGGTGCACTGCGAAAAAGCAACACCCACGGAAGCAAGCTTCGTGGGTGTCACCACTCTGCAGTGCACTGGTGCTCGGAAAAAAGCGCATTCAAGAAGGCCGCAAAAAAACAAAGTATAAATTATATGAAAATGACGTTCAATCTAAGTGGCTTATGAATACATTAAAAACATAGTGGGACAACCAAAATTTTGAAATTTGTCTGAATGAATCAGAAGCAAGAAATATCCGAGTGTGAATTATCGCGAGCCTACTGTAGAAAAATATCTTTAGCAGGTGATCAAGGTGTTGCATGATAGTGCGGAGTCGCATGAGAGCGACGTCAACAAATAGTCATGACGTCATAAAATTTTCTCGCCGCAAAGAAATTATCTTGCTAGATTGGCGAATAAATTTCTTTGTCAAATTTAGGAAAGAAACGCTTTAACATCATAGGGTCAGCAGACGTTGAATGTTGTATTAAATGTAGAAAACGTCCAAAGGAAAAAAACTTAAAAAAAGTTTGGATTACTTTTCTTTAATGGCAAGGATAGGGCAGAGTGTCTGCTGGTCCTTTCGCCTTTTTTCGGTTTATTTTAGCATTGATTGTTAATTTACCTGCTAAATTTACCGAGGAAATTGTGACGTCATTGTCCTGTAACACTGGGATTCTCCACTAGATTTAGCGGGCCCCTACCCTAAGCGAAAACACACCTTGTGGACTGCCACAGAGCCTTGCCCAATAACAATTGCCGCCGGAAAAAAAAAAAAAAAAAGAAAGTCAAGCCACTGGAAAGTTATTCGCCTCGAGATCGAACCGTGTCGCCACTGTGCGGCCGAAATTGGAAACGCGCGAAAGCGGGGATACCGCCGTGCGTCGTCTGCTACGGGCGCACGCTCAGAAGCATGGATATTGACGACGCAAGCCCGTTTCAGGCTGAGCTTGACATTCCTTACTAAATGTTTTATGCTTTTATTGCCGTTTCTTCTTACTAAAGGTTGTGTTGTATCGTTTCCCATGCGTAGAAATTCAGCAAAGCGATTATTATGAAGTCGGAAGCTTCCATAATCTTGGTGTGTTGGTTTGTATACAATCGCTGGTCCCACGTATTTTTGTTATCTCGCACAAACCGCGGCTTTCATAAAGCCTTGGATGTTGAGTGGGGCTGTGGTTCGATGAGAAAGTTAACCCGACTGATCGCTATCCTTTAATAAAATAATCAATCAATAAATCCGTATGCTGATTTTTCGCCGGTCACATTGCGTGAAAGACGTTAAAACTACACATTTTTTACTGGTTTTACTGTGTCATAAATGGCATATTGCATTCCCATTCTAAACCTCACGTTGTGTGTCCTACATAAATATGAACACGGGAAGCCTTTTAAAATGAAGTATTTTTTAACTTATTATTTAAACAGTATAATCACCCTCGGTGAAATGACAAGCACGCTGAAGTGGTTTACCGTGCAAGCCTGTGTCACAAAAAAAATAGAGACGTCAAGAATATTAAAGCAGGCATTTTTTACTTCTTGTTGACTTTCTCCACCGCAAGACTAAAATTAATTGTCAAAAAAAGTTGCAATTGAAGCATTACTTGAATAATCTGAAAGTTAATCGATGAACTGCCCAATCCCGATATACGTTAGGTGAGGGCGGAGGCTGTTCGGAAAGTCTCGTGAAGGTCGCTAGCCCTCATCAGTAAAATAGTATCACTGCGGCCGATGCTGTCTATGTCGTGGTGCGCGTCGTTTGTTGGGGTCGCAGAGTCTACCGTGTTTCAACACAACATTGTTTTTCCAGAAATTTATAGTATTAGCCTCTTGACATCCGCGGCCCTCACCAAAAAAATTGAAGCGGGTGAACTCACACTACCGAGGAAAGCATTTAATAACAGAAACATTGCTGCGTTGCTCGGTTACACTCGTTTTTTACAGTCACGGCAGATATATTAGGACAGTTTGTTTCACTTGTTTCCGTTATCCTGCCAACCATGCAATTTGCTGATCTTAACTAGAAGAGACACTCTCTCCTCGTCGCAACGCAGTAGATTTGTTCCGACTCCAAAAAACTTACCCACACTATGGCACAGTAAGAGGGCAGAGGAACTGAATAGCGTTGTAATTTCCAATACAGCGCTAACTTATCTTCATTCCAAATATTTATATTACTGAAAAAGCTAGAAGTTTAAATAAAAGCATAGAAGCTGCGATTTCACAGCCCGCAGTACCAGTATTATGTTATCTGGGTTGGAATTTATGGTTTTTTCTTTTAATTCCCGCGTTGATGAACCGATACATCCATTTTAAAAGAAACAAATATTTAACATAAATATTCCAGTGCAGCCGGAAACCGGCATCAGTCGTGGTGATCCATGCTTTCCAACGTTTGCATAGAGCAGACGACGCTTTCACAGAAGCGATTATATAAATTTAGGCCGCACGCTGGCAACACCATTCGATCTTCACTGAAGCACCGAACAGTACCACATTTTCTACCGCTAGATTAGTTTTCTCACCGATAGTATGTAACAAACTATACGCAAGAATCTACGCCGTCTCGCGCGCGAGTGTGGAAAGCCTATGGGGCGGCCGTTCTCCTATCCCCGCTTTGATGATGAGGATGGCGCGACCGTAGCGCCACCTCTAGGTCGATCTCGAGGCCAATAATGACACAAAGGTCTCTCGGTTACCTCGACCTCTGCAACGCTCCGAAGTAGCGCATACTAAAGGTAGCGGAACTCATATCGGAGCCGACCACCAACTTTTATAGCTCATCTTCTGCCGATTCCTTGGGTCGGGTTCGTGCTGAACAGGTCGTAGGTTCTCACCTGTCTTCCTTGTTGATCTGATCTCCGTATCCGACGGTGTCGACGATGGTCAGCTTGAGCCGTACGTTGCTCTCTTCCAGCTCTGCAGACAAAACGTGCCGACGTCGGGAATTGGTATGGAAAGTTAAGAGAGCTTTTGAAAATTGCTTCACTTTTTTTTTGCTTCGAGTGACACTTGTGCATTTCTTTAGTGCATCCCTTGTCCCAATTTTTTTCCCCTTGCCTTTCATAGAAAGTAGCACCAAGTGGAATAACTGAGTAAACCCCTCTGTGCCACCTCAATACTTGCCATTAGTAGTAAAAAAAATTAAAAAAAAACATTCTAGCATTCATTTTGAGTATACTTGACATAGTTTTAGGCTTCTCTAGAGATTGGCATATTTTGGCGGCATCTGGAGCAAGGATCTGGTAACAAGCAGTCATCTGTGAAAGTAGTTGCAAAAATTTGTGCAAAGTGACACTTTCTGGGAGTAAAAGTTGGGTAGTAGACCTCCCAATTCCCACGTTTCAGTTTTATCTGGCCTTACAGTTCAACTACCACCAAATGTTCATTAGCTTTTTTAGCTGTTAAAGAGATATCCACACGAGAGAGAATTACAGGAGATTTTTCTCCAGCACGCGCATTGCATGACGAAAACATCAGGCTTCTGCGCATCTCAAAAGTGCTGTGCTTTTGTCGCGTGATACGCATGCCAGGGCGAAATCCTCTGCATCTCTCCCTCGTGAGAATACCCCTTAAAAGCCAAAAAATCTACAACACGATTTTAGAAAGAAAATTTTTGTGCCTCTATCACCGACAACATAACATTTGGTCTCCATTTCGGAATTTCCGCGACACAGTGCTCATCGGTTCGACAAAAAAAACCCAGCACCCCAGCGATTAGAACCGCCTGCACCGAGAAGAGGTTGCAGTCGAATGTTCTCACCGAAGGTCTTGGGCTTGAGGACGACGTTTGCCAGGTTGTGCGGACTAGGTGCAGTCTCGAAAGAGCGGTTGAAAAGGGACTCCATGAGCGTCGACTTGCCGACGCCCGTCTCGCCTGGGCACGTGCGTGGAAGAATGCAACACTTCGTCAAGACGGTTGAATGGGGTCAATGAACCTTACATACAGATATGCCAGGGTTGAAGTTTGCAGCTACGTCGAGCAAATATCGCCCGTAGCCTTTTAGTAATCAATTATCTCTGAGATAGCAAGAAAAAAACATGAATTTACTGTAACCAAGGAGCTATGCAAATAAAAAAAAGTTGCGCGAGCAGCACACCTCTAAAGAGATGGGTTAGAATGCTAAGCAAAAAATGGTGTGAAAGGGCGGATATCGGGCTCAGGAAAGAAAGGCGCTTTTAAAATAAGGAGTTGCATTGCTGACAGTTACACAGCAGAAGCGAAGTAGACTGCAGCAAAACCCAGCTCTTCTCATATTTCGAACTGTCGTAGAAGGGAAAGCCAAAACTTACGCAGAGAAACAATGCGTGCAACCGGCGCACGAGTGGTGGCTAAACCTGTAGTCTAACAGATAGCCCAAGAGCTTTTAGGTCTGTATTAAGCACTGTCATTAGACCACTGTGTTCAAAAAAATATATTGTATTCGAATCTGTTACGAAACAGATTGTACCGGTAAAAGCAAAGTAAGTGTGTTGTGTGTATGTTTATACAGCCGAAGTTAGTCAGCTGCAATGAGTGTCTGATGTCTCAGCTGTAGACGAGAAATTTAGCCAGTGCAGTACAACCACTAGCCTGGGGTCTTAAACGTGAAGCGCGCTGTAGTGATACACGACCGCCTTGCCAGTACGATGCTCACCCAGATTGAAACAAACAGGAATTGGGATTGAACACAGGACCCCTGGGTTCTGCAGAACAAGTTTCCACCCCACGCGCTCTGAGCTGGGGTGCGCTAACCCAATCGGCCACCGATCCCCCCCCAGTAGATGCAAGGAAGTGTTGCAGCCCTGAGAAACAGAGGCATGGTGCTGCCAGGGCACACCAACAGGTAATGCAAGTGGCTTGTTTGGCTGCTGCACGTGCATTGTATTTACCAGTCGCACTCACTGCATTTCCTAGTGGGCTTTGATTTTTGACATCAACCACCCTTCAAGTCGATGGAAGGTGCTAAAATCTTCCTCTTGAATGGAAGGGCAAACTTCAGCTCGCTCCCATGGCGCAGGTATTTTGAATTGAAATTTTTTCTTATGGACAATTTAATTAGCCTGTTAATGGCCCTTTTGAGGACCTGGCCAGTACTCCACTTGTCTGTGCTGTGCCTTGAAGCAATGAGTACTGGCAAAGACGTGCAACAGCGTGTTGTTACATGCTGGTTTTTCAAAACGTATCGGATAGATTTCCTTCATTGCGGCTTGTGTCAACCAGCTGTTATCGGCAAGCAATAATTTGTTTCATGCGTCTGCACCGAGTCCATACCAATGCAGAGAATGTTGAAGTGGAAGCCCTGCTGGACTGACTTGCTGACGAGTTGGTCGGGGAGACTGTCGAACCCGACATGGCTCTGAAGCTTCAAGGTCCGAATGTTGTCATCGATGTAGTTGCCCTGCAAGCACATTTCACCGATAAACGCACATTGCCACACTATGTTACCAACGGGCATTATCACCCCAACACCAATCCTCCCTGTAGATGGGCCTCACAGGCACTTACTGTTACAGGCTGTACCAGCACTTCCTACATCAGAAGGCCGTAGTGGTGAATTCCCTACGTCTCCTAAAAGGGCAATCGCGGGGCGCGGATTAAAAGAGTGTTACGTCAACGTTCGCCTCAGACTCGTCTCCAATCAGTGACGACACGAGCTTCAGCCAAAAGGTGACGCAGCACTCGTGCCCAAACCGTATGAATGCTAAAAGCTGTACCCTTTATAACGGGCGGTAACTTGCGCTACCTAGCCGTGCATCGCGGTTTTTTTTTTTCTTGTGATACGTTTCTTTTCTTTCTTTTTTTGTTTTTTTGTTCAGCGGTGACGTTTACATCAACACTTTAAACGTCAACGCTCGTCGGTGGTTTTGACATCTATGCTGAGCACTGTCGTTCCGGCTGGCTGTCATTAAAATAATGCTGTATCCGACCCCGATAAGAAACGTGCCGAGCCGGTAAGTGCAAGAAAGCGGGCGCTCGAACAAAGGGGATAGCAAAAACAGCGGAGGATGTTTATCATGAGGCGAGCTCGGCTCATTTCCTGTGCTCCAGTTTGGCGTGTCGTTTCGAAGGGCGTGGAAGCGTCGGTGACCTCAAACAAGAACCGTTGGTCACTTGGACGAGTTCCCGTGAAAAAGGCGGGCCGATTTCCGACGCAAAACCTCGCATTTCGCGCAGGGTCGGAGCGAAACGCGAGGAGCCAAGTGACAGATAGGCTTACACTTCGCCGCGGCCGGTTTCAAAACTTCGGCGAGAGAACGTCGGGATCGATTCGTGGACTTACGTTCGTCTGTTCCACTTCGACGGTAGACATGTTGCCGAAGCAGGATCAAACAGGTTCTGCTCCGGGCACAAAATAAATAATTAAACGCGAACTTTTGTCTCTTGAATTTCTTTCCGCTAGCTACACAAACTGAGGAGCCACTCAAAACGATCAAAGCGCCGCTGGCGCCGCTCCCCAAGCATACGCCCGATTAGTTAGATTATAGCGCCGCAGCACACACCGGAGCATTAGAAACAAGTTCTAATTATATTAAATGTTTTAAAAGTATAAAATATTAATTAAAAATGAGTGAAGTTGCAAATTTTAGATTTAGCGTTAAAAGTTAATCGTCGACGATATTATTTTCTGCGGGTCTGCGATTGAAAGTCGCTCTGCTTTAAACATGGCGGAACGCCAGGGTGGGAGGTGGATACGCCTTTTTCGGTGCATGTAGTGTCTAGTGAAAAACAAATTTGTTTCCCCATTTCTGTGTGACAACGTTTCCGTCTCGAAACATGGATGCGCCGGCGGACGCAACGATGGCCCAGGCCAAACGGCCCGAGGATGTGATCAGGATGCCTTTGAACGACAATCTGAAATTCGCCGTGCTCATCGGATTCGTCGAAGTTGGGCAGGTCTCCAACAAGGAGGTGGTCAACACAGTGCTACATCTGGTGAGCGACTCTCGGCGTCTCTGCCTTTTTTTTTCCGCGTCGCCCACCCTGCACTTTCGATCGTCTGCTAACTCGATTTCCGTTTCGAGGGAGGAAATAAAGAAAAGAAAAAGAATGCATCTCTGAATGTTCGAGAACTTTGAGCGAGCCAGGCCCGGATCACACGCAAGCTGCTAAAAAAGCCAAACATAAAAGCAAACTTGACCTCCTGAACGTCGGTAAACCCAACTCAACGGTCCGAATTTAAATAGTCGGTTAAAATGAAACAAGAAAACAGCGTGGAGATTGAAACCGCACCGACACGATTTTTTTTTCGAGCTGGGACGCTCACGCTGGGAGATTAGCTTCGTAGCCGCACGCCGGTTATCAAGGCAGAGGGGCATGACGGATTTTTTTTTTCTTTTTATTCTTTTATTTGTTATTTTTATTTCGTTGCTGTAGCGCAGACTTTGTCGTCTATAAAGATTACGATAGAGGGACACCTGCCTGTACTGGTGACGGCTGTTCGTAAAGGTCGTTTGCTCGGGGTTTTGCTGAAAACATTAGCCAATGTTTGCTGAGGTGTGTGCGTGTGTGTGTTAGCGCTGCGTTTCCAACTGTTTTGTAGCAGTGCTTGCGCTACTCCGTTACCCGTGGCTCAAACCCCGATCAACAATGATTAAAGATTGAACCGATCAAATCGTATCAGGATCGGATATAGCGACCGGGAATGCAATAAAACGCTTCACTAATTCATAGCAGCAGGTTGTGTCGGTAGAATTCATTCGCGCATGATTTACTGTATTATCAGCCCGCGCCGCGGCTCGTTCAGTGTGATTTTCGCTACTCAAATGGCTGGAATACTTCACGATTCGGGCTTCCATGCAGGTTATTCAGCCTCCAAAGCTTCAAAGGGACAACAAACAAACACAATCTAGGTTTTTGAGTCGTGGAGGGAGAGAGGCATGCGCGCGAGTGCTTGTGTGTGCAAACATAACATATTACTCGCGACTTGCAACATCAGTTTTTATTGGTAGGATAATACCATTAACATATTTCTCTCTAGCGTTAATCGTATTACGGGAGTTTCGTTCCCTCGTTATTTTTATATCACTTCTGGCGCCGTTGTCGTTCCAGAATAGAAAAGTTATACGAGCGTAACTTTTTTTTTTTTTTCTTCTGTTTTTCTGTTTTAAATTTAGCAGTTTCCACTTTAATCTGCAGGATGTCGTTCCCGTTATGTTCGTTCGTTTGATGTCGTTGCGGCCTTGTTCGCCAAGGCGCGGAACGAGCGCGTGCAGTTCATAGTTTCACGCGCACTCGTCCTGTTGTATGGCGACATTGTTATTGCCGGTGTATTTTATTTCTTTGTTCGTTCTGTTGTTGCGAGATTGTCAGCTGCGTCTTCTCCCTGCACTCGATTCGGCCTTTCATTTGTTGTTGTGATTGCTATCGTTTTATGTTATCTTCGCGCACGCATATCACGTACTTCGTTTGTTAGATACTATTACACCTGGATAAAGCCCGTCTAATGGCGCTAGGATCTATTGCTTTCCTTCTTCTTTTAGTAATGCCTGAAATGTTGCGTTTCGTCGTCGTTGTTTGAGTGTGAAATAGGGTTAGGCAGCAAAGGAGAAGGGTGTGTGTAAATACTCAATATATCGGCAACAAACCCTTTCTGTTGCTCGTTTTAAATTAAGCCCATTTTGGCGTGGCAGTCTACAACGGCATGGTGCCATTATTGACACGACTGTATAAATATTTTATACCACTCCCATTTGATTTTGGCATGCTCTTGAGGGAAATCTTAGAAAAGTCGGAGGATTTAGTAACGTAGTTATGCTAAACAAACACCGCGACAACTTTTCTTGGCGCAGTGGAAGGTACAGGCCCGCGTCCCCTCTCCCATTTTGAGTGTGCGCGGGCCCTCCTCCTCTCCCCGGAAATGGGGAGGGGAGGAGAGCCTGCGTACATTCAAAATGGGAGAGGGGACGCGGGCCTGTACCTTCCACTGCATTGCCAAGAAAAGTTGTCGCGGAGTGTAGTGCCCTATAGTTGTAAAACCCGAATGCCGAGTTTTAGCAATAACGCCGTACTGTTGTATTGTATAGTATTCTAGGTTTCACGTGAGTGAAAGTTGCGTATTTTTTTCGTACTAGCAAAATACCACACTATCATATCGTATCATGGAACATAGACGTAGGATGCAAACATTTTTTTTTTTTTTTTTGCGAGAGAAGGCATTGTATTTCCACATCGGTTAGATACGAATCGTGCGATTTGCTTGTACCTCCTGCACAGGTGCAGGAAAGCGTAGAACAGTATACATCCGGTGTATGGAATTGAGATACGACCGGAAGTACACCGCCCTACACTTTTCTGCTTCGGTGTAGGGAAATCGAACGAGCCCAACTGTTTCCACGCAAGCAATCATAGGCCATAGGATAGTTTCCTGTTGTTGGAATTCCTGGCTAAACAACATGAGGGTTATACCATTACAGAGCTGGAGCGTGAGCACTGCGCGGTCGCAAAATGGGAACGCAAAAATACGAAAATTGCGACGTAAAAGAACGTGCGACACAGAGTCACATCCCCGCTGGAAATGCAAAGCCCACCGCTCACACTGAGAAACACGGTCAGGGTCAGTTGAGCTTCGATGTAATTCGGAGGGCGTTTTTCAGAGTCTATTTTTCGTTGAAAATTGCGGTGTTTATCTTTGTTAGATCGCCAATTCTCTTAACTTTTGAATTCGTTACTGTGTTCAAAAATTAAAAAAAAAAAAGAAATAATGATTATACAAGTAAAGTTTGGGTGCCCTTACCTGTTGTCCTAAAGAAACATTGACGAGGAAAAAGGCAAACCCCATTTGTAAATACTTCATGATTTAAAACTGAAGTGGCATCTGCTCAGGACCACTATCCCTCTTTTCTTATTAAGTTCATTTTTGTAAAACATCGTCTATTTGCTTCTTTTATTTTGTCGTTATGACCTCGGAATTCTTAGATTTTATTTTGGTATAAATCTGAATTGACGAAATATTTAACGGCAGGTGTTTTTCGTCTTTTTTTTTTTTTTTTTCGGATTTATTCGAAAACACGGAACTCATATTGTTTGTAAAGACAACGTTCAAGAGATCTCAAGCAATTTCAGACTTCAAAAGAATATCTGAAATTGGAAAACAGCGCGCAAAAAGACGAAGACGACGAGAGAAGAGCACAGGACAAGCGCTGACTATCAACTGAAGTTTTATTAAAAAAGGCTCAAGCAAGAAAACACCACACAGGATAGAAACATCCGCATTATGGTTCATTATTTGGCGTATCCTAACAATTAGCCCCCTATATTATGTCCCTTTGCCCGTATAAACTCACCTGTATAGACCGCATTATAGTGTAGCTTTCGCGACTTTTTTTTATATAATTGTTTCAAATAAAATTTAACACCCTGCGTTTAGGTATTTAGAAAAGGATGTTTCGTGCCCCGTGGGTTTAATTATACTGCTGCTAGTCTGTTTTGTTTACTGGTGCTCACTGTATGCTGGTCAAGATAAAACATAACCATGCTCATTCGTGTGGTTTCTTATTCACACACATGTAGTGTACATCACTTTTGTCTCAATAGACCTTTTGTTAAATTACCAAACACTTTCAGAAAAGAAAAAAAGGTGTATTATTACACCTTTTGTACACCCTTTGTCCCATATACTACACCCTAAAACTTGAGTCCGACGCATAGCGCACTGCCGTCGAACTGATGTTCCCCATTTTTACGAGGGGCTTGATAATGGTGCGATAGAACGTGATAAACGGCTAAAGTACGTATCAAAGACAAACGAAATTGGAAAAATAAAACAAAAAAAAAAACAACACCGATGTTTTGCAGTAGGACCAAGAAAACCTCGATTATTATTATTATTTTTTAATGTCAGTTACACGTACATGAGCTATTTTATTAAGTTGTACCACTCGGCTATGAAGCCGCTCGTGAAAGTTTGTGTACCGTCGATTCGACGTCGGTGCGTACGTCTCACTGAAATTTTGGGGAGTCTTTCGTGGGACAAAGGGTGTAATAATACTCCCTCTATGGGAGTGAAGCAACAGGGAGCTTGCTGCAAGTGTATTGTTACTCGCGCTGCTCGTTCTGGCGTCTTCAGAACTAACTCTTCTGAAGCAAAAAGCCAGAAACAAATAGCATTTTGCACGCGCGTTCGTTAGCGCTTGGTTATTTCCATGGAATGTTTTGTATGAGCAAGGCGAGCGCGTGCGGCGCGTAGAATTCCATTCCCAGCATTCTCCTTGATGCTTGGGTAATTTAGCGATAGGTCTATTTCTACATTCCAACTGTGGATTCCGATTAACTTTCACGTGTAAGTTTTATCGAATTACTAATATATGCACATTATATTTTGTGTATCAAAATTAAGATGATTTCATGCATCAGAATTAATAAGACTATTTATTGTATCAAAATTAATCATAATTTTGCTTAGCAAGGTTTTAGATTAAGCGCACGCACATCATTGCACTTGTCAATGAATACGCGAAAATATACAACAGAATATTTGTATACCGGAAATGTCATATAGAAACAATGCATGCTCGTGGATATGGGCATTTCATAACTAGTTTCGGTAATGCTACCCCACCTTACAAAGCAAAAATAAAAGCAACGGAAAAAAAAAATCCATTACTTTGCAAGATCTTTTGAAACTTGCGGGATCCGGGGAAAACAGTGTAGGGTCTACGTAATTGCATTTCCGTCGACACCGAGTAGCAGGTATATAGGCGAACGAACGGGCGTATGCCGTATATGATGGATGCTGTTGCGATAACCGACGAAATCATGAAATTGTCACCCTAGTGACTTCCATTTTTCTTCGTTTTACTATTATTTGGCTGGTTTTGACAACCTCGTTTGTGGCCAGAAGATTTACGGTCGTTGTCGTTTGACTGAGATATATCGACGTTGTTATGAGACGCACTTGTTGACGTCGTGGAAAGTGGACGCACTTTCCTCCTCGGGACAACCTTCCATTCCCGAGGAGGAAAGTGTGGGCTCCAGCCACCGCAGCTCAATCGGGGAGAGAGACACGCCTTCGGAAAGAATTGTCCCCAAGTATGTAATATTCTCGAATGTCGTGTCTTGTCTCTCTTATTAGGGAGTTTTAGAATAGTGCACGCTAGAGCTTTGCTTATAGGGAGTATTCACTGGCGGCCATAGCTGTGTGCGCGAATGCTGAGCGCGTGCTGATGGCGAGCTTCCACAGTTCGTTTGTAGCGTGCATTCCGCACCATCAAGAGTGCCGGTCTTAGCAGCCTATTCACGTGAGCTCGTTCTGAGCATGCGCACTAAACAGCACCCACAGATATGGCGTCCAGTGAATACTCCCTATACGCAAAGAGTCTAGCGTTGCTCATGCACCGAACGCTAACTACATTTTACGCTTTGGGTGCGATACTACGTACGCTATTTTTCGGAAATTGCGTGCGTACGCAAAGAGTCTTTGCGCACCTCCAAGAAGGCTTGGTGATGAGAAGTTGGCTAAAGCCAAGTCTATAGCATAGTTAAAAAATGGTGGCTCCCAGGCGCGACGTCGGCGGCATCCTCGCGACTGCGATTTTGAATACGCGGGGTGACGTTGCAGTCGGGTTGGGCAACGATCACTAGCAACGTGATGCTTGCGACGCGTGAACATTTCTCGGTGAAAGGACGGTTTGCGAGGGCAATGGCGAGGGTCAATGTATATACACGAGACCTGTCTTGCCGAGGCGACGGAAGCGGACAAGGCCGGTCGACCGCTCGCGTCGCATTCTCTTGTTTAAACGAATCTAAAACAATACTCTGGACCAAAAAACTTTTTTTTTTTCTAAAGTTACGGCATTTCGTGTGTGAAATAAAAAATTGTGACTGTATCTTGGTGGCGTTGCTAGCGCCTCACGCTTGGGCTTTTGCGTCGCGGCGGAGAAACGATATATTCTTTCAATTTCAATCCAGTCAATTTTCCAGAGACTGGAGGGGACTCTCAGACAAAAAGCTGCTAATAGCAGCTTGACGGGGTCTGAGATCCCGTTACAGAGGCAACCGCGTCGATATGTCTTCCTACGAAATACAAAGGATGAGTAACAAAGAAGTAGCTACCTTAAAACATACAAAAAAAAATACAGCAAAGGAGTATCCGATTTAGCAACAAAAAAGTCTCTAGTTACACATTACACAAAATACAAGCAGTTCAACACACGAAATGCTCGCGCAGATCAGCTTTTGAAAGTGCAAATACATCGCTATTATCACGGGCCCATTCATTTAGAGCTGTCTGGAGGTTATAATGAAGGGATTGTAAATTGTGATTTGTGCGGCTTCGGGGTACCATCTGTCTCTCCGAGTGACGAGTACTGATAATACACTCATGCCTTGTTATTTCGAAAATACTACACAAGAAATGTATAAATGGCTCTGATGAAAAACGAATGGAATGAAGTAAACGATATTTATGCACGTTTTCGAAGCGAATTACTCTATAATTAGAAAATAGAGGTTCTGAAGAGTAATTATAAACATCGTTTTTTCGAAGCAAAAATCATTTTATGTAAGTAGTTCCGCAAACCAAATGACTGTATAGTTTAAGTGGGAGTTAAACAAGGCGTAATATATATTCAGCTTAGTATTGGTTGGTAAGAAATTGCGGCACCTGGCGATCACACCAACACACCTGGGACAACTTTTTAATTAAATAATTCATATGAAAGTTTCATGACATATCATCAGAAAAATATACGCGTAGTGTTTGATGTTGAGGTACAAATTCAATTTCCGTCGCTCCGAGTTTGAGGGGACAAGATGTAGTTATTAACTTATTTATTGGTCTGAATAAAATTGCTTTAGACTTTAATGTTTTTATTTTTAATCCATTTATTTCTTATCAAACAAACAAAAAAATTGTTTAAAACTATATTTCCCATCTTAATGAGGATATCAGCATCGTCACCAGTAAGAAATAAGCTGGTATCGTCCCCATATATTATAAACTGAGTTTCATCATCAATATTAACTACGTAATTTATGTAAACATTAAATAATAAAGGTCCAAGGAGGCTTTCCTGCGGAACACCACATGCAATGTTAGAAAACGAAGATTGGTGACCGTCAAAATGTGCACACTGCGGGCGATTATACAGATATGATTTTAACAACGTAAATAGTGTGCCACGAACGCCATATTTATCCAGTTTTGCAGGCAAGGTTTCGTAATTAAGGCGGTCAAAAGCTTTACTAAAATCAATGAAAACGCCAAGTGTTAAAAGTTTCCTTTCAATGTTTCGCAATATAGTTTATTTTTGTAGTAGTGAAGCTTATTCTGTATAGATTTGCTTCTTTGGAAACCAAATTGAAAGTTTGTTAGTACAGGATGCTTTACAAATTTTTTTTTTCGAAACGTTTAAAAATAAGATTTTCTATAATCGAAAATCTTATTTTTAAACGTTTCGAAAAAAAAAAAAAGTTTGTAAAGCATCTGTACTAACAAACTTTCAATTTGGTTTCCAAAGAAGCAAATCTACATAATCAGATTCATTACTATAAAAATAAATTATATTGTGAAATATTGAAAGGAAACTTTTAACACTTGGTGTTTAAGATTTGAGAAAATTGGAATAACAGAAATAACTGATACTTTAACTTGCTTCATATTTTCGGGAAATTGACCATGTGATAAAGGATAAGTTAAATATATGTACCAAGCACGGTGCA
This sequence comes from Ixodes scapularis, assembly GCF_016920785.2. NCBI lineage: Eukaryota > Metazoa > Arthropoda > Arachnida > Ixodida > Ixodidae > Ixodes > Ixodes scapularis. The sequence continues at coordinate 76,961,120 of NW_024609839.1, read as the reverse complement.
ATAATGTATATGGCGAACTTAAGGGGTCTGATTTGAAATTGGTTAATGTCACGGCAATCGCTACATCTAAGTCCCATAAAAATGTAGAATACCTCTTGTTCATCTGTAGGTTCTAGAAGGAGGCTGTTGTTTAAAGCGTAAAGCGCTGTCACTGTGAGGCCTAGCTATTGTATACTTACCAAATCCTCGTTAAAATGTTCTGCAAGTCGTGCTCCAGACAGAAGTTGTTTATGCTAGCTTAGTTTACCTATACTTCTGGGCCCTTTGTCGCGATTTAGGACTTCATTTTTTTTTTTTTCAAATATTATTAGGGCGTAGTCGATCGGCCTCATGAAATGTTTGGTTGTAAAATAATGATTTTGCTCTCTTTAGCTCGGCAGTAAATTGATTACGAAATTTCTTAAAGGTGCCAAGTTTATTTTGATATCCCTCGATGTCAAAAAAGCCCTGTATGAACGATCCCTATTTTGCATCATTTTAACATGCATTCGGGTAGTCCTAGATTTTCTGAATTTTATTTTTAATCTGAAATTGTTACTTCGGGGAAATACATGTCGTAAAATGTTTTGAATGTTTTAATAAATTCGGTATATGCATCATTTACATCTAGGCGTGAGAATCTAAAATCCCCATTTATAATTTTCAACAGTGTTTCTAAATGCAATAAGTTTAGCCCTGGAAATATTTTAGAATGTTATCATGTTTTGTTGGTCCATTTTTTTTCCAGTTTTTAAAGAAGGATATATGGGATTGTGGTCGCTGATGTCACAGCTGATCGTCCCAGCCATTTGAAGCTCGTTGTTCATATTCGTGATGAAAAGATCGATTTGCATTTGATGTAGATAAGGTAACTATTGTGGTGGACGTGATGATGTTTTCAAAGCCAGCACAATTTAGTGTAGCTGTCAGTGTTAAACTTTAAAATGAGCCTTCAAGTATGTTTATATTAAAGTCGTCACCTAGAATTAGAATATTCTTATTTATAGACACACATTCTGAAAGTAGTCCAAGGAAAGCAATGAAGTTATCAAATGTTTGCTGATGGTGGGCGGTATAAATCAGATATAACTTTATTTGCATGTTTTAAGCTCAGTATCTCATAATCGTTTGTAATTTTGCACTACTCACGTAGTACTTCAGTATTATTTTAACTGACGTGAATCGAGACACCCCCGTCGCGTTTATCTACGCGATTTAAAAAGAAATGTTCATAACCATGGTAAATAAATAAATAAATTAAATTTATAAATTTATCTGCAGATAAATTTAGCATGTCAGCGTCTTGCTGATACCATGTTTCAGAAAACATGATTATATCAAATAGAAATCAAAATCGTCAAAAAATGATACAGGTCGATCAAGTTTATTTTTTACATAGCGCACATTCAAATGAAAAACCGTCGTGGATGGTTGCAACAAAAAAATGCTCATTTATTTCTTTTGGCAAAGCGTATTCTAGGCACATCTAAGGTAGAAAAAAAAAAGTACCATAATCTGACTTCCAAGAAAGGCTTTGCTAACATATATTGTCAAAGTCACCGGCGTTTAGAGATATGTAAGACCGGTGAATGGTCGGATTGTCGGGCCATGATTTTGCCGTTTTGCACCGAGACAAACTTCCGGTTGAACTGTCGTTTCTTCGCAACCGCGAGGGCGAGAATTCGTTTTAACGACGTGCAGAGATGTTCGTTCACAAAGACCGGGTGCCTGTGTGAATCGATCCCCAAGTCTGCGTTTACAAGGTGCCTTTTTTTTGTTTGCTTTTTGTAAGACCATAACACTTTTTTTTTTTTTTTTTTGCACACAAGTTGGACGATGATGATGGTCTTTTCAGAGCCTCGTGTTGGGACGCGATGACAGATTGTGACATCAGTGCAGCTATATAATGGGCTCGCCGATCGCTTCTCCTATCTTGCCGAGCATATCAGGAGGTCGTCTTTCATTCTCGCGTTTGTCGATGCCCTTTACTTCCAAGTTTGCATTTCTATAGAGTATACGGTTCGCAGCTTGTCAGTCGCTCGTGACATTCCTTTAGGCTTCTTTCTTTTGTATCACGCTTCTAACAGTCTGTTTGCGTATAGCGTGCGCTAACGCAAGCGCTAAACGTAGCGCTAGCATGGGCTAAAATTGCGTACGTTGTTCCGAAACTTCCTATTCTCGTATCGTTTGTTTACGAAGAGAGACAGAGAATCATATGGCTAAACATTACATTCTCTCTTTTTCTTTTTATATAGCATTTTTTTGTTGTGAATGATTTCGATCGAAGCACTCTCGAAACGGATCTGTCCGTCCGTCTGTCCGTGCACTGTCCCGCTAAATTGAGCGGGGAAAACCGACGTTATTTGAAGTCATGGCGTCTCGACGCTGTGACGTCACGTGAACACGTCGCGGGAAATGAGGTTACGCGATGTTAATTTCCTCCGCCATCGCGTGCGCAGAAACCACATTCGCCCGAGGCAATCTGCGCATGCGCAGTGACGACTGCAGCGCAACTGCAGTGGAGCGCGTGACGTCGGAGAGTTGTGTTGGTCTGTAAATCGATGTCACCGGATGTCACGCCATCTGGTGACACGTACGACTTGACGCCGTGGCGTTTTCACTCGGCTGATGCCAAAGGAACAAATAGAAGAGTCCACTGCCTGCATGCTAAAACTGACGCGTTGGTAACTTCACTGTAACTGCTTGCACCTCCCCCCCCCCCCCCTTTTTTTTTTTTAGAGCGCAGCTCTTAGGCGCCTGTTTCCGGATTGAGCGGCGTCGGCGTAACCGCGCGGTGCATTATGAGAAATCTCCCATAATGCACCACGCGGGAAGGAGGGGGAGAGGAGGAGGGGGAGAAAGACGAGGGGGAGGGGAGAGGAGGGGGAGTGAGTGAGAGAGAGAGGAGGGGTATACGCTCCCCTCAGTACCCTTCCCTCCTCCTCCTCAAGAGCTGCGCTCCAATTCGGCGTTACAGGGAGTTGTAAATGTCAACAAGGCGTGAAGTTGGGCTAGTTGGTTCATAATGCAAACTTGAAAGCAGCGCGAAAAAAAAAAACAATGGACAAGAACGAGAAGTGAACGAACACAACGCATGCTGTGTTCACAGAGCGTTGTGTTCGTTCACTTCTCGTTCTTGTTCCTTGTTTTTTGTTTTCGCGCTGTTTCCAATTTTGTGTTGTAAACGTCTTTCATTTTCTCCTCCTCTTCCATTTCTTTTTTGTAGTTTAGATTTTTTTTGTTAAGTGTACCTCTAATAAGTCCCGCGTCTGAATAGTTATAAAGAGAAAGCTACGCGCTCGCTGAATCAAGGAACTTGTCGGCTACATGACTCGGCATTTCGTTGTCCCAGCAAGCACTGTAGTTTGCGGAGAGCAAGTCGTCTGCTTCTGGCGCAGGGGTTGCGATGACGTCAGAACGACGGCGAGCTCTGATTGGTTTTGATTGAAAGGATAGTGGGTAGACCTCAATGCTAGATTCCTTGAGATCCACCTACTATTTGTTTTTCGATCATCAGCCAATAACAGCTCGGCGTTCTGACATCTTCGCAACCCCTGGGCAAGAAGCAGACGAACTTGCTCACCGCATACCATTTAATACGCGGATCTCCTATAGTATTAAAACAACAGCAGCGGGCGAGACTAGTTATCGACCTGTTGTTTGCTCGTCTGATCGGGGGACGGTGCGTCGTCGGTCATCGATTATTCAAACGAGAGTCAAGTTCAGCCGCGTGACTCTATAAGCACGGAAACCCGTCCCTCTGACATAACTGCAGCGCTTCACCGTATTACGGTGGACCGGAGCGGATGCTATACGAGCCATCCCAACCAATCTGGGGCTGTCGACGTGACACGTGACCGTGCGCCCGCCTGTAACGTCCCTGTGCCGTGGTACATGCCTTTCTCGCGACTATCTCGCATTGCGTTGCTTGGCGACGGATCCTTTCTTGTCGTTCGAGAGTTTTAGCAGATGGTTCCGATACCTCCGATAACGATATCCGATGACGACACGATGCGCTTACAAAGGCGTCCGCGGATTGCCATAGTCACCGGGTACCATCTACTAAAACTCCATATAGTTGCCTTGCAGGTGACGTTATATGGCAGCAAGCCGCCATTGTACCGCACCTTGCATGCTCCTGTTGCCTTCCGCTGCACACATTCGGAATCGGCACCATCCAAGTTGTTGTTCTTCTCGGCAAGGCTCGCCGACAAGAACACATTCTGGGGTACCAAATGTACGCTGCGGAAGGTATACGGGCACAGGAGCACGGTATATGGAGCAATGGCGACTGATATGTGACGTCGGTGCGGGCCATTCATTGGGAGCTCAGAACGTAGAACGGCGTCATCGTGGGCCCTGTGTCGCGTCCCTTCTGACCTCTCTGCGTCCCGTTTATCGCAAAATGTTCAACCAGCGCCCATCTTCTATATATTGGTGGATAATCTCCCGTTATCGGGAACGCCACGATGCCTCAAAGCAGTCCGCGTGGGCGCCACGTATTTCCGGAAATTGTCCGTTGGATTGGCTTGGCTCGTGTGACGTCCGCTGTGCTTCATCGCGAGGTTGTGCAACGGGGTCGAAGCTCGATGAATATGCAGCGGGGAATCGAACCGGTGCGCCAAAGTTTGTACAACGCCGAGGGGTTGTCACGCACGCCATGTTTTTGAGCCGAGTGCCTATTCGGAGATTGTGGGGACAAGCTTAATTAATTTGACGGAGGCGGTCCGAAGCTGGAACGGAGTACGGGCGGCGTGACCGGGAATGAGTGGGCCGGAAATTGATCGCGCCCCCGAGTTTTTAATGAATTCCTCGCTTGAATGGACGATGGAGGGAGGCAGCGCTGCCTTTTGTCACGGTGCGCTGGCGGTACGTCTGCTGAATGGGTGCGAGCGGCACAGGGCTATTATCGGTAGTAGTAGTAGTAGTAGTGGTGGTGCTTACTACTGCTAATGGCAGTAGTATTCTGAGTAATGATAGTAGTAGTCGTGGACGTCCTCGTAGTGTCATCTAACAGCACTACCACTGCTGCCAATAGTGGTGGTAGTATTAGCGGTAGTAATTGCACACTACAGCTCTGTCCGTTCAAGGAGGGGATATTTTTACACGGGAGAGAGAGTCGATCTACACCGATATGTTTTGTTGTGGAATTGTATTAGTTACGTTAAACTTTGAATGCTTGATTTCGGTGCGACGGGGCAGTAATAATAATAATAATAATAATAATAATAATAATAATAATAATAATAATGATAATAATAATGATAATAATAATAATGTGTCCTCGTCAAACAGAATATAGTTTGGTTGCATGATTTTTGTTTCTCTGAGAGGGAAAGTGGGGTTTGGAACTTTTTTTTTTTACTGGGCATCTTTGCTTTTATTCTCTTTATTGGGATCGTGGAACGAAAACGTTTACGTACACTACCCGAACACTGTTAGCGCGAACACGACGTCGGCGCTTTTTCGCACTGTAGTAGGACAGAGAATATGGGCGGTCACCAAAATGTCTACCCCGGCGAGGATCGCTTCTTCGCGTTGACAGTGTCGTACTGTGTACCTGCGCCGTGCAACCAGGCAGCAGCAGCAGTTTTTGCACCTTTGTTTGGTTGATTCAGGTGGCTGGAGGTCTGTTGATCGCACTGGCCGTGCGATCGACAGATGCCTCCTTCCTCGGGACACCTTCACGTGTGCCTGTCGCCGAGGCTTCGTCGCAAAAAGCCCGAAAACCTGAGTATAGAATAACCGATTACTCCAGACTAAAAAAAAAAAAAAAAAGTAATGCTAGAAAAGGAAGAAATTTTTAGCACGCATTTGTAGAATGAGGCTGAAAAAAAAATAAATAAACTGACGCTTTTTGTTGCTCTTTTTATTATTAGAATAAGTGCACCGCTTTTCAGTTTTCCGCGCCGTCTGTGGGCAAGACAAAAATATATTTTTAACTTGCAATGTTTAAGACCTTTGCTACGATGAGTAATATATCTGATGCAACAAAACATCGTCTTGCACGAAACAATAATAAAAAAAAGCGTTCACTAAAAAAACAAATGTTTTTTTAGCGAAAATAATGAAATACGTTTTGTTTTTTGTTTTTTTCTTCACGGGGGATGGACAGGGCAGGGAAAAGCACTGGGCGCAGCTGCGATACCGAAGCGGGATTTGCGTCATGCCGCAATCCTTTGTCCGCCCGAGTGCACGTGCGCGCTTGGATGGACTCTGGCCGCACCGCTTAGCATCGCGCTTCATGCCTCTCGGCGCCGCCGACGGCAGTGGCCCAACTCTCGACTCGATGACGGAGGAGCTATTGCTGGCTTTCGTACATACGCTTGCCACGTTGTAATATGACGTAGTTGGTCAGCAAACAACACAGTAAATGGTCCGAGCATAACTAGAAATACTAAAGTGCGATCGAGGAAAACGTAGAGGGCGTTTTCAGACAATATCGAACCATGTCCGGCGACCATTTTTAATTTTGATGAAAAAAATATTTTGCTGGCTCCGGTGCCCCAGAAAATAAAACCAATCCTTGATTAAAAAAAAAAAAAAAATTGTTTTTGCAAAAAAAAAAAAAAAAAAAATGAAAACTTGTAAGCATCCTCTCAGTCACGTGTCCGTTTTGCGTTTCACGCGATGTTGGCATTTTGGGCGGCTTCCCCCCAAAAAAACTGTTGTGGCTACGGCTCTAGGAATACTTACTGACAAATTAGGAATACGAAGGATTGACAAAAAGTATTAATCACCGAGAATTGGGGTCGTTATTTTGAGGACCAAAATCGCAGATGTGACACATTGCGCAATAACGCTCTGGATTAAAGAATGTTTTTCTCCGTACCTATAAAAGATAAGGCCTTCAAATGTTCCAGTGTGTTGCCCTGTATTTAGTTCATCTTTGCATAAAATATTGTTGTCCTGGTTAATGGGAAAAATCTACAAGAATTTCTCAAACAGGGACGTTTGACTAAATATGCATTATTTTGAAAATTATTGAAAACAAAAGGCCATCTTCAGTATTTTTTGAACTACTATCAGAATCCGCAAAAAATATTCTGCAATATTTGTGTGGCTTTGACGTTATAAAGTGAGAAATGTGGCTAAATTGACGCTAACGCGGTTGCCATGAATAGGGCTTGCATATACCCACTCTTCACAGTTTCATCATTTTTACAAAGCGTAAAAATACTATGGGGCGGCGGGGAGGGTCCTTCGGTGGTGCCGCCTCCATCACCTCGTGAGCCGCACGCGCGACCAAAGCACGGCGGAAAGCAACGACCTTACGCTGGAGGCCCGACTCATCCTCCCTGTCAGCTTAGCAGCGAATGAAGCACATACTGTAGCGCGCAACAGGCTCTTCGTCGCTTTGTCAGCTGCTCAAACCGTAAAGGCTGCATCGCGTTTTGCCCCCCCCCCCCCCCTTTCCCCCCCCGGACCAGCACTTTCCCTGCGCGTTCTTTACTGCGTTGCTCTCTTTTGATTGACGTCCCTGCGTTGCGACGCGGCAGAGAGACGTTTTGGAACGCTTAAGCTCGCCGTATGATGAGCTGGCTACTACATACTCGGAGCGCGAGAGTAGCGAACGAGTCGGGAATGTCGTGCCGGAATGTGGACGATCCCCGCGCTCCTGCGCAGCGAGTAGCGGTATCGTCGCTGCCCGTACACATTCCCCAGGCGTTTCGGACAACCACGAGCTCGCTACACATGGTGCAACCCGACAAAGCCCCTGCTCCTCATTTCGTTCTTTGCGCGGATCGAGAAAGTTCGTCGCCTGTCCTGCAGTCGCATCTCTGTCTCTTTCTCTTTGTGCTGCTTGTGTGCGTGTGTGTTTGTGTGTGCGCAGGCGTGCGTGCGTGCTTGTGTATGTGGTGAATGCGCGTACGTGTGTATGTATTGATTCGTCGTCTCCTTAGTATATATAAAGGGGTATGGAGAATGGAGCCGTGGCCGTGACGAGCCGGAGAAAGTTCACGGAAAAGCCGGGGAGATTTGACCTGCTCGCCACGTCAAGCTACGGCGCTCCGCCCCGTGGCGTATTTCCGTGACGAAACCGATGGACGCTACCAATCAGGTTCACGAGCGGGGTGGAGAGGAGGTCGAGGCTTCGTTCGGCGAGGCTCGCGCGGAGTCGGGCGTCGCGGACGGGGCGACCGCCCGGACTCCCGGAGCACCTGGACAGTGTATGTGTGTGTCTGTGTTTGGACTGGGGGGGGGGGGGGGTGGGATGGGAATGGGTATGGGAAGGGGGAATGGGGGGGGAGCCACATCGCCTCCCCCTCTCTGACTCATCGCGGCTGGCAACGGCTCGCTGTCGTCTTCAGTCAGAAAAACAAAAAGGGAGTCCAGCTTTTTATTTTTTTTTTTTATTTGGCGGTGCGGCCCGTGATTCGTTCGCGGACTACGCCGCCAGTTTGCATACCCTTTTAGTTGTCCGAGCCAGAAGGTTCTGTCACATATTGTGTGTAGCTTGCGAGGAAAGACACGGACGCGAGAAGGTAGGAGAATACTATGTGTAGCGCGTAACTTGCAGAATAACTCCGGGTTGTAATCGAGTTTAAAATTTATTTTGTCATACGGAAAAAGAAATGAAACTAAAGACAACACAACTCTTGATTCTACATTTTTCCTGTAATATCAAATTTCAAAAATTAAAAAAAAAAAGAAAGATGTAAGGAAAACGGGGAATTCGGGTTTTATTCCAAACCCACTCTGTCACACCTCCAAATCTTCGTGCAGATTCGTTCTGGTAATGAATAATTTAGCATCGATACATGTCGCGCCTTTCTCCGCGCGCTTCCCCTGTCATCTGCTTTTTTTAGCTTTTTTTTTTCTACCTTTGATTGGACAAAGGACCAATCACGAAGCAAGAGGAGTGAATACGTCATAAGCCACGCCCATAAAAGCGTCGCTGTGATCGCGATTCACAATTGGTCAAACGCTGCACCATGACGTCTTTATCTCGATTAATTCTTTTTTTTTTTCATCGACGGGGGAAAAAGCGCATTGTCAGAGTGCAAAATGTGACGATGTTGGTTTAAAGAAACACTACACATCGAATTTTTTTTATTATTATTATTCGAAACGATTGAAAACGATGCCCGGGACGTTACCCTCAAAATTCGAAACTTGGGCATCCTGTATTTGTGAAGTAAAAAAAAAAAAAAAAAAACAATTTTTAAATGCCGAATTCGGAGATCCCGGGCGATCCGGGCCGGTGCGTTGACGTCAAATATCGCGGAGTCCTGAGAGTCTACTTTATTTCACGACTCCGTGCTGTTGCCACTGCGACCCGAAGCGTGGAGGAAAGGAGCTTGGAGAGAAGGGCGCCGGCGGGCCGAGAAAAAACGGTTTTATTCCGTACGAGCGGTGCCGCCTGCCCAGGCAGCATGTAAGGCGACATCACACCGGACTCCGATTTTTGGTGTTTCACAAAGAACGGCCGTAGTGCTTTCGCAATTGCGTTAAAAAAAAAAAAAAAAAAAAAAAAAAAAAAAAAAAAAAACATGTTTTACGATTTCCATTACTAAATGTTATAGAAATGTCGCCGACAAGGCTTCTAAGTTTCGTGATTTTTGATGTCCCGAATCAAAAGAAGCCAGGAGCGGGAGAGGAAAGCGCCAAACATAAAAGGCGCGTGCGCGCGTAAAAAAATTCGTTTTTTCGCGATGAATTTTTTTTTTTCTTTTTTGCGTGTTTATGATTACAATTTGCATGGTTCTAGACAATAAAAAATACGACCCTTGGGGTGTCAGTGCCACTTAAGAGTTTGCTGATGAGTCCGAGCTTCCGTTGTGAGTTTAACATGAAACTTTTCTTTGGCTGTGCTAGGCATTTTGTGAAGCTTTTTATAAGCGTTGGCGCGAAGCTCGATGCTGATTGGTTAGCGGGGAAGGTCACGTGACCAGGCGAGGGTAAGCTCGAAAGAGATCGACCACCTATGCGCACCGAATTTGAGGAGCTCGAAAAGTATAGAAGGTTTTCTGGAAGATCACCAGGTTTATCAGCCCTGCATATACGTGAAACACAATTGCCCAGCAATTTGGCATACGCATTTTACACGTACATCATCAAACTTTTATGTATTTCGCTTCTGATGACGTGAATAGTCAAACATTACGACCGGTGACGTCACGGCGAGGAAAATTCTGGTCGTTACGTCGCGGACGGAAAACCAAAAAGAGGGGGGGGGGGAGGGGGGCAGGCACCGAAATATCTCTGCGCTAATGGTTCGGGACAGATTGTACTTCATAAATACACTGCTGAGTGCACTTTTTTTTATTTTTCTTTCCAGATTTGAGTGGCAATTACTTTTTTTCTTCTTTTATCGCGAATTATTTTGCAATGTCGACTTTTTCATGTGTGTATTTATCGGCGACTTGACATGTTGTCTGACCTTGACAGCGGTGTCTAAACTGGGACTATATAAACCAATACGCGGCTTTGACGTCGCACAGCTTCGGTGTTGCCTCGGCGCATGCGCGGATTCTCGACCGGAAGCTGGTTTCTGCGCGCACGCGCATTGCCCGGATCCGGTGTGTGCAAGCGCGGGCTTGTTTGTAGACAGCGAATTGGTTTGTACACAAGAGGCGTGTTTGTTATTGTCTCAATAAAAAAAAAAAAGAAATCGTTTTTTGTGTTGAATTTTTAGCTGCGGCGTTTTTGTCACTAGTATAACTTTAAGCGATGTATATTTACCGCTAAAGGAGGAGACGGTATACCGATAGTGTAAACGGCATACACAAAACAAACAAAAAGTCGTTGAAGTTTTCTTTGAAGATACGTCGGAATTTTAAATTTATTCGATCGAGCGTCGCTCTATGTATATGTGCGCTCCACGCAAACATTTGTGTGTATGTTTTTTTTTTTGTTTTGTTTTTTCTTTTCTACTCGTCAAATGCACGTTCTTCGCCGGTTTTTTTCCCTCGAGACCTCGGCCCCCTTTCTCGTAGAACGCAACGTACGCGGCCCTGCTGAGGAATATGGAAGACGTCGTCTCTCAAATTCATACATTCGTTCACTTATTTTATTATTTTTTTGTATTATTTTTTATTATTGCGCTTCGTGTTATTTTGGAACTGTCGTGAACCCCGAGTGTGTCATCGGCTTTCTCGTTCTTATGCATTATGCGCGTCATACACTATGCACGGCTGTTAGGCGCTGACACGACATCGGCGCTTTTTCTCATTTTGCTCGGATTTCGCCGCATTTGCAGCTTAATTTGGTTTTCCGAAAACTCGCTTTATCGCTTGTGCACTTTCCGTCGCACCGCTGCTTTTGGTGAAAGCTTCTTTCAATTCCAAAAGATCGGCGTCAATTAAGGCATCAATCGGTTAAACAATTCAGTATTTTTGTTCCTTTTTTGTGTGTGTGTGTGTCTGTGCCCGGGAAAGGGGGGGGGGGGGGGGGGAGGTTACGTGTTAAACGAACTGCTCATCTGTGTATTGCGATGGACACTGACGATTAATTTGAATCATCTTCGCCGTGGAGCCGAAATATCGGGAGCAAAAATTGGTTACAAACGCTAACACACAAATTAACTCCTCCGAAAAAATTTTTTTTTTGTGTGTTTATATGTTAGTGACGACGCTGCATTACTTTCACTGGGAATTGAAATTCGCACGACGTGGAAAATCTGCCGCTTTGTTGCCTGTCGAGATAGATGGCTCGTCGCCATGATGTCCGAAAGGACTCCTCCCCGGGAAATGGGAGAGGTCCCTGGTTCTATGTGCAGGACCAGGCGGATTTTTTTTCCCGCGGGCAACGCTACGAATTGATGGGACTAATCAGAAAACGTGAAAAGTGCACCATCATTGTATTCTTCATGTTCCTGGGCGTGTTCCAGCATCGTTCAGCTAATCATGATGAGAAAATGCTTTGTGACTTGTGCCTTTCACGCCGCTTGATTGGTCCTATGCGGAGGAGAGCAAGTCGTGTGCTTCTTGCTCAGGAGGGGCGGTGACGTCAGAACGATGCCAAGCTCTTATTGGCTGATTGAAAAAAAAAATATAGTGGGTAGATTTCGAGGCATCTAGCTCTGAGGTCTACCCACTACTTTTTTTTTTTTTTCAATCGACCAATCAGAGCTCGACGTCGTCCTGACGTCACTCCTGAGCAAGAAGCGGACGACTTGCTCTAAACCGCATTCATTACCTTCATGGCGTCGGCCGCGTGTGGAATTAAGCTGAAACAAAGAATAGCTGTGTTTGGTGATTTTGCGTTTGCCCTTTGTTCCCCTTCTCCAGGAAATATTATCGTTAAGCCACGTGATATATTTTTTATTTGCGTTTTCCTCGTGAATATTTAGGCTAAAAAAAGCTTTTGGATGGACATAATGTTTCTCGAAATATGGCGGCTATGCATGCTTGTAACGTCCAAACAGTAAAACGTGTTAATTCATAATTTAAGAAAGTAACGCAAAGTAACGTGCATTACTTTTTTTTATCGGTAACGGTAACTGTGACGCGTTCCCTTTTTTTCTTTTTTTTTTGAAGTAATGTATAGGACGGTAACGTATTTCTTTTATTTGCAAGTAACGAGTGACGTATTTCATTACTTTTTTTTTTTCGGTAACGACACCGAGCTCGATAGACCGTTCTTTTTGGAAACCCCATCAAGCAACTTTGCGGTCTCCATTTCCTGGTTTTACTTTTGGTTTCTAGGCTATAGGTGGCGCAAGCTACCGCCCGTTATAAAGGGTGCAGCCATTAGCATCCATGCATCCGTCCTTGGGCACGAGGCGTCTGATTGGATCCGAGTCCTCGCCGAGCGCTGACGCAGCGCAGCCTTCGTGTCCAAGACGTGGTCCGAGTACGTGCTCAAACGAAAACAGACTCAGATAACTGCAGTGTTGGGCAAAGTACACATCTAAAAAAGTACTTGAACTAAAGTACAGAATAAATGGAGGATATATACTTCAAGTACACCGGGCGCAGTGTACTTCAGGTACTACATATACAATGTAGTTTCAAGGTAAAGTACAAGCACTTTTTTAAGACAATCTTTCATTATGCCCTGTCATTCCCCTTTACAGTGTTTTTGGGGGTAATGACGAAGTATTTAACTCAGTCAACCTATAAGGCACTTATTTGTGTACAAAGACTCATTTTGCGATACAAATTTAAGGATACGAAATTTAGGGAGCTTTACCTTAAAGTCAAAAACTAAACTTCCCTCAAAAAAAAAAAAACTTTAAGCAGGGTACAAGTACATACTCGGAGATTCTACTCAAGGTAAAGTGCAAATACATGCTCGCAGAATGTGTTTCGAGTAAAATACAAGTATCTTAAACCTACTCGAAGTGGTGCTTTAAGTACAATGTATTTACATGGGCTGAGCTCGCTCTCAGCGCGTTGGTCCAACGAGAACCTATAGCTTCCAGCCCACTGTCAGCTTAGGCGTGCAAGATGGCGCGTCGGGGCCGGAGAGGGGGAAAACTCATTTCATGGTCACTGCTCGGAGCAAAAGCCGGTCTTTATTGCCTCGGACACCCCTCGATGGCGTGTATTTGAAATCGCGGGGAGGGGTCAGGGTATCAACTTCCGAGATACTCGGACGTTATTGCTCTATCCCAGAGTTGAGAGAGAGAGAGGGTTTGCAAAACTGCCCATGCGCTGGGTTATCGGGTGGCGAGGAGGAGGAGACGCTGGCGGACGACCGACGCTTTCTCACCTTCGATCGCAGCCCGTATACTGCGAACGCGCCCCATAAACCACGTGACGCTAGCGATGATGATAGAATGCATGCAAAGTTTGTCAACATAAGGTAACTTAGATAAAGAAAAAATAAAAAAAGAGAAACGTTTTTTTTCTTGTTTTTTTTTTATGAGCCGACGTTTGGCGATGCCGAATATTTGTTAAACCAAGAAATGTTGAGGACGCCCAAACGATTTATTTCAATTAAGAAAAATCTTTCTTTTTTGGTGACAGGCTTTGACAGAACTGAAGTGAATGCATCGCATAGTCGATCGTCCACAATTCCATTTTTAAAAAAAATTAATGTTAGACCTTGAAGGACGAATCGACTTATTAAAAAATTTTCGTGATTTTTTTATTTTTTTATTGCTTTATTTGGGTGACATTATATGGTTTAGTAAGGTACGTTGTTGGTCTAGTTGGTTCATCTTAGTAAAACATATAAAATAGCGCAACAGGAACAAGGACAAGAAGTAAACAGGACAGGCGCTAAAACATTAGCGCCTGTCCTTACTAAAGCTTAGTAAAACATATAAAATAGCGCAACAGGAACAAGGACAAGAAGTAAACAGGACAGGCGCGGAATAGCGCCTGTCCTGTTTACTTCTTGTCCTTGTTCCTGTTGCGCTATTTTATATGTTTTACTAAGATGACATTATATGGTTTGGAAACTTTAGCGAGCGTCCTCTCCCCACCGCGAGCATCACCTTCACGCGGAGTTCCAGCTTCCTGCGGGGCTTCGTTTATTTAGGTGGGCCGAGAAACGGGGGTTTCATTTGCCCTATCGGACGCTGTATATCCGCCCCCCCGAAATCGGGATCTTCAGCGGTTAGTCGGGAAGGGGAGGGGGGTGTGAGCCAAGAACGTCGAGCGGCAATGGAGATTGATGGAACGGTGTAGGCTATTACGTGTGTATGTGCGAAGGAAATTATGGGAACGGAAGGACCCCGTGGGCTCTTTAATATTTGACGAGTCCGCCAGCTTTCTTTTGGTGAGGGGTAATATAATGCACGGTTGCGAGGGGGCAAAACGGTTGGCTAACCCTCGTTTCGAGCCATCGCAAAGGTCAAATTGGCCGAAAGAACAAATAAATATAAGCCACCCATAAAGATTTAATTTAAAAAAGTAAAAAAAAAGTTTTTTTTTTATATTTTTTTAACGTTTACTTGAGTATTTAGGTTAGCCCAGACTTGTACGCACTTCAACTACTCTACTCAGTTTACTGCAGTTTAACTAATTTTTTGAGTAGATTAGTAACTTTCAATTACATTTTTATTTCGGTAATCAGTAGTTTACTTTAATAACTTTTTCCGAGTAACTTCTGATATTAGAAATTACTTTCGAATATTAGTGGTAAGTTTGCTTATCAGCAAACATACCTGCAAAGAAGAGATTCGATGTTGGAAGATCAGCTGATATTTGCAAAAGACGGGCAAGCATGTGGCGTGGGCCAGGGGAAGGGGGGGGGGGGGGGGGGGGGGGAGGGGCGGCGGCGGGGGGACTGGTTTGGATGGTCCGATACCCTCTAAAAGTTTTACGAGCCCCCACTGCAACAACCCTGATAAGAGGCGCGGGAGGGGGCGGACAGACAGACACGTCGCATGTGACTCCTAGGGTGCCTTCATGTGAGCGCACATGAAGGCACTCTAGTGACTCCGAATAACGGGGGGGGGGGGGGGGGGGGGGGGGGGGGGGGGGGGGGGGGGTTAGCGCCGAAGATTGGCGTTTCCTTGTGTCCCGAAGCTCAAGGAGACTTGACGCATTTGACGAAAAGGCTTGTCCTCGCCTCTCCCGAACGTAGGAACTCTCGTCCACTACAGCAGGTGTACACAATGCGTCCTCACTCGGAGGGGCCAACAAAATGCAGCACTTACTCTGAAACTCATCTCGTGCTCCCGTTGTTTGTGCTGTACTTGAAGTATCGCGTGCTAAGGGTCAACGCAAAGGGTAACTTCTTTGCGTTGCCTTTCCTCCCAAAACTCAGAATAGTCTTCTAAGATTCGAA